>NW_028250964.1:0-148667 GCF_964263255.1 Lissotriton vulgaris
AATACTTGCTTGCTGCCGCGCGGTCCTCTTAGTTTGCGCTTATCACCTCTGAAGCCAGATGCAACCTTGGGTCTCAGGACGAAGAAAGAATAGTGTGCATTCAGCTGCTCCTTGTAACTCAACTAGCAAGGGTCTACTGACTACTGGAGAGGAGCACTTGACCGCAGCTGAATCTAATGTGTGTACAAAAAAATGGTGTTTGTATGGCTTTCAGTTCGAATTTAAGACATAAAGAAAGACTACAGTTAGAGGCTACTTAAGTAACAAAAGAAAACGATAACTAATAGCGGAGGTTACACGTACAAATAGATACATCAGGCTAACAAAAGATTACTGTGATTACAGGAAAATCAATTCTATCCCTCAAGACTACTACATGCATAGTGCATAGGACATTGAAGCACTCCGTGCCCTATATTTTGGCTCACTGCATGAGTATATGCATACTGACTGAATGATTACAGTACTATAAGGAGAGACAGTGGGTAAATGCATAATTGATTGAGTTTTACTTTAGTGAAAGGATTATTACATGGTACTGATAGAGCCACTATGGCATTGCAAGAGCAATCACAGGGTGTTTGCTCAAGTGTATAGATACTGACTGGGGAATTGTAGACCTGAAACATAAGTTTGATGGTGGTTAGACTATTACATACATAGTGCATAGGAGTTTGAAGCATTCAGAGCCTTAAATCCTGGCTCACTGCATGAGTACATGCATACGGACTGAATGATTACAGTACAATACGGAGAGACAGTGGGTGAATTTATAATTGTTTCAGTTTTACTTTAGTAAATGGATTAGTACATGGAATTGGAAGAGGACTCACAGGATGTTTGCTGGAGTGTATGGATACTAACTGGGGAATTGTAGGTGTGAAACACATGTGTGAAGGTGGTTAGAGTACTACATGCATTGTGCATAGGACTTTGAAGCACTATGTGCCCTAATTTTTGGCTCACTGCATGAGTACATGCATACTGACTGAATGATTACAGTACTATAAGGAGAGACAGTGGATGAATGCATAATTGATTGAGTTTTACTTTAGTGAAAGGATTACTACATGGTATTGAAAGAGTCACCATGTCATTGCAAGAGCACTCACATGGTGTTTGCTGAAGTGTATGGATACTGACTGGGGATTGTAGGCCTGCAACACAAGTTTGAACGTGGTTAGACTACTACATACATAGTGCATAAGAGTTTGAAGCATTCTG
Organism: Lissotriton vulgaris; assembly: GCF_964263255.1. NCBI lineage: Eukaryota > Metazoa > Chordata > Amphibia > Caudata > Salamandridae > Lissotriton > Lissotriton vulgaris. The sequence continues at coordinate 1,225 of NW_028250964.1, forward strand.
TGCCATAAATCCTGGCTCACTGCATGAATACATGCATACTGACTGAATGATTACAGTACTATAAGGAGAGACAGTGGGTGAATTCCTAATTGATTGAGTTTTACTTTAGTGAATGGATTAGTAAATAATATTGAAAGAGCCACTGTGTGATTGCAAGAGCACTCACTGGGTGTTTGCTGGAGTATATGGATACTAAATGGGGAATTGTAGGCCTGAAACACAAGTGTGAAGGTGGTTAGACTACTACATGCAAAGTACATAGAAGTTTAAAGAAGTCCATGCCCTAAATCCTAGCTCGGTGCATGAGTACATGCATACTGACTGAATAATTACAGTACTAAATGGAGAGACAGTGTTTGAATTCATAATTCATTAAGTTTTACTTTAGTGAAAGGATTAGTACATGGTACTGAAAGAGTCACTATGGAATTGAAAGAGGACTCACAGGATGTTTACTGGAATATATGGATACTAACTGGGGAATTGTAGGCGTGAAACACAAGTGTGAAGGTGGTTACAGAACTACATGCATAGTTCATAGGACTTTGAAGCACTCCGTGCCCTGTATTTGGGCTCACTGCATGAGTACATGCATACTGACTGAATGATTTCAGTACTATAAGGAGAGACAGTGGGTGAATGCATAATTGATTGAGTGTTACTTTACCGAAAGGATTAGTACATGGTACTGAAAGAGTCACTATGGGAGTGTATTGGCTGGAGTGTATGGATGGTAACTCGGGAATTGTAGGCCTGAAACAGAAGTGTGAAGATGGTTAGAGTACTACATACATAGGGGCAGATTTATGAAGGACTTGCGCCGCCGGTGCGTCACTTTTTCCCATTTTAAAAATGACGCACCGGCGGCGCAAGGCCTTCATAAATCTGCCCCATAGTGCATAGGTCTTTGAAGCACTCCGTGCCCTAAATTCTGGCTGCATGAGTACATGTAAACTAACTGAATGTTTACAGTACTATAAGGTCGGACAGTTGGTGAATGCACAATTGATTGAGTTTTACTTTAGTAAATGGATTAGTACATGGTACTGAAAGAGTCACTATGGGATTGCAAGATCACTCACAGGATGTTGGCTGGAGTGTCTGTACACTAACTGGGAAATTGTAGGCATGAAACACAAGTGTGAAGGTAGTTAGACTACTAAATGCATAGTGCATAGGAGTCTAAAACAGTACATGTCCTAAGGTCTGGTTCGCTGCATGAGTATATGGATACTGACTGAATGATTAGAGTAGTATAAGGAGAGACACTGGGTGAATTTATAATTGGTTGAGTTTTACTTCCGTCAATGGATTACTACATGATGCTGAAACGGTCACTATAGGATTTCAACACAATGGTTCCCAAATTCATACAGACTCACAGTGTGATTCTAGACAAGCAACACTATTCACTAGTCTAGAAAAGGTAAGTTGACTGCACACATTCCACATATTTCAGTACTGCATTTTAGTGTGAAAGCCTAACTCATTTTGCAAATACACAAGCAATGTCTATTTTCTAATTCTATCAACACTTAACAACAAGAAAGGTTTCTAAGCACTTATGTGTCTGCAAACACATCAAGCAACCAAATCATTCTCTCACAATTTTCTCAAATGCACACTGACTCGCAGTATGATTCCAGACAAATACCAGCAACCCTTGTACATTAGCCAAAAAAATGTACTAGTGTGGAACAGGTGATATATCCTCACACATTCCACATTTTTTAGAAACTTACGGTACTGTGGAAGCCGTACTCATTTTGCAGCTACATAAGCAATAACTGCTTTCAAAATCTACCAAAACTTGGCAATAGCATATGTTTTTAACCAGTTATATTTCTGCAAAGACATGAAACACCCACAGGCTTCTCTCACAACAGTTCCCAAATGTACACAAACTCCCAGTGTGATTCTAGACAGCCAAGACTATCCCTTGGACTTCATCAAAACACATTAACTGATCTACAAAAACTAAGGTGACAACACACATTTCACATATTTCATTACTGCATTTCAGTGTTAAAGCCTAACTCATTTTCCAAATACATAAGCAATTTCTATTTTCTAATTCTACCAAAACTTGACAACAAGAAAGGTTTTTAGGCACTTATGTGTCTGCAAAAACATCAAGCAACCAAATGATTCTCTCACACTTTTCCCAAATGCACACTGACTCACAGTTTCATTCTAGACAAATAACAGCATCCCTAGCAAAAATCATTTAGTAGTCTGGAACAGGTGACATAACTGCACTCATTCCACATATTTTAGAAATGCACTGTACTGTGGAAGCCTTACTCATTTTGCAAATACATAAGCAATGACTGCTTTCAAATTGTACCAAAACTTGGCAACAGCATAAGTTGTTAACCAGTTATATATCTGCGAACACATGAAATCAGTGATGTCATCAGTGATGTCATCAGTGATGTCACTGACCATGTCATGAATGATGTAATATGTGACATCATCAGCAGTGGATTGCGGGTGCGCAAAATATATAGTTAGTGCAACTAACTATATAGGGAATTTCATTGGTTTTGTGCGAGTAAAATAAGGTTTTTGTAAATGCTAATCCCTAACTATATATGGTCTATAACCTATGGTTTTTTCAGTGAATTTTCAAGGTTTTGTAAATGCTAATCCCTAACTATATATGGTCTATAACCTATGGTTTTTTCAGTGAATTTCAATGGTTTTTTAATAGCAAATATCAAAAGCTGTAAAATGTATTCTTATTCTAATTTAAAAATATATTGTATTTTTTTGTAATATATATATTTTTTTTATTTTTTTTTTATGTTTCGCTGCCGGTCCGCAAAACCGGGCTGCTTCCCGTTAGCTTCATTTTTTTCCGCGATCCGGTCCACGAACCGTAAACGTTCCGTTAGCGCAACTACCGCGTTAGAAATCAACATTGTGACGCGTCGCGTAAGCGCGACGTAACACGTTACCGCGTAATGCGTCTTATGACGCGCTGCGTTAGCGCACCCGGAAGTGATCCGGGGCGTGGCGCGAGCGCGTAACGTAAGCATAACAGGTCATGTGACTTGTTTATAAAACTTTTCATTGGTTCATTTTACTTTTGGTTTCCTAATGATGGAAGGCTTGGTCATATGACCTAAAAATAATAGTTTTCATTGGTTTAGAACATTTTTTTTTCCCAAATGATGAAAGCCCCACCTTTTTTTATCTCACTCTGACTTGTAAAGCAAAGGACCCAGATGCATTTACAGTTTATCACTAACAATGTTCCAGGCTAATGTATTTTCCCAGGAAATTTACAACTGTCCTGCAAGTAAAATATTCCTATTTCGAGAAAAAGGGTGTTTCTTCGTCCCATGTGGGAGCCGTTGAGCAAAAGAGGCTCGGCCTGCTGTCTTAGTCGCTGATAGGCCTGAATATCGGATTCTTATCAATCACTTTATGTTGCAGGAGTGGAAAACACAACAGCCCTTGACCATTTATCTTTACAGCATTCCTGCGTATTATACCTGTTAACCGTCATGTAATCGGGCTGCTTAATATCACTTGCCTTTTACTGATTTGAAAACATTGGCTATTATTCAAAACTTTACCAATCTAGGTACTACTTCCATGTTTTGTTTTAAAAACCTTTATTGTGAAAATGTCAGTATACAAATCCGGGCCTATAACCACGTGGGCCGGCCACGGAGCAAACTGGAATCGTATATGATGAGGGGACATTTACACTGTAGAAGAACGTAACGGGTGGGCCATTAGGTTGCAAGAACTAAGGTGTCTAACAGTTGCGGAATCGGGGGATGTAAATTTTATAATTAAAGTACGACAGGGCCAATTCCAATAAAATTATCTAGATATACATTTGCGGGCAAGTACCATGGGTGACGTTAATTCAAACTTTCAAAAGTACAGTAATCAATAACACATCAGAACTTAATATCAATAGGGATGTCCAAATGTTCAATCAGTACTCGTCCCCGCCCGCCATGTGCTTCAAAACTGCATACGTATCTCGTGATATCAAGGCTGGGCAACCAGTACACAACAAGGAGTTGCGAGTCCCATTTATACTGGCGCCATTTTGGGCGAGGCCGGGCAGGTCCAGGATATAGTCAAAATGTCTCCACCAACCAGCGGTCGGACCAGAACCCCTTTCGGCAGTCAAAAAAGGTTCCGTTAAATGACAACAGAAGAGATAGGCAACAAGAACCATCAGTCAAAATGGCGGGGGCAAGTTCTTCCCTACCGGGTCACGTTGGGGCTCCACCGGAACTGATCGAATTGGTAGTCTACAGTGTTTCTGGATGTTTCAGACTTAAGCTGCCATCAGCATGAGAGCACCACCATCTCGTGACTCCGTCGTGGCCATTCCTCAAGCAATCATGGCAGCCGCTCCCCACCGGAAGCCTGCGGGAGTCGGGGGCCCCGGTGACTTTTGTAGAATCTTCAAGGCTGAGGGGACGCTTTCGGGAATGGGGCCCATGCCCTAGCAGGCAAGCGTCCGCGTTCCAAGGTGTCCCAGGGCCATTTTAGTGGACCAGGCCCAAATCCGAAGAGCCGGCCGCCATTTTGAGAGTCCTGTGGCAGCTGCCTATCACTGCACCGCAAGAGTGGGGTCAATTCAGCTGGATGGTGGGCGAGACGCTGTAGCCGCAAGAGCGGGCGCAACTCACCTGGATGGTGGGTAAGGCACTGTGCCGCAAGAGCAGGCGCAACTCTGCTGGATGGCGAGTGAAACGCCAAGGGGTGCCCCACTGCAGCTGAAGAGCCTCCACCTGGGGAGGCGGGGGAGGCCCGTTCGCGCCGCCTCCCCCCTCGGGGCGCCCCACGCCGTCTTTCGGCGCAGCATTGTAGGATGGCCAGACCAGTGCGGCAACTTGCTGGACACCACCTCGGTGCCGTCCGGATCTCGGCGGGTTGTGCTGCCTTCGGCCTATTCACAAAATGGTCCGCTACTGATGCCGCATCACAGGCCGATGGATTTTGTAGGTTTTTTCATAGCCAAAAGCCGACTAAAAGACAGCCCAAAGCAGCCCATTGTTGCTACTCTGGGGAGGGAAGGGCAGGGACAGTGTCAAGCGGACGGTGAATGCTTTGAGATGGATGTTGCAGCAGGCTGCCATGTAAATAGTTGTTTAAAATGTTTTTTTTTAATGTGTTTACTTTGTTGGAGCGTTGTATATATTTATAAGTTATTAAAGTGTTATAATCCTACTACTATGTTGGAGTGCTATATATTTGTAATGTGGCAACAAGCACAAAGATGTTACTGTATAACCAGAAAAAGACATAGTCCAATTGTGCATGATCTAGTCCAATCTGGTGACACCGATAGTGGGTATCAGCAGACTTTCATTTGTATAGGGTTTGTCGGTTATTGGGCGGGGTAGGTGGTAGTGCAGACATGCTTAGGCAGCGAGGGCGGCGGAGCCGAACTACCTCGTGCCATCCCGACCGCGAGCTTGGCTCCTCCCCCTGGTTTCATACTTTTGCGGAGGGCTATTTCCTGGTGTTTCTTGTTTTAGCAGGGTCAGAAAGGATCCTATCAGTGGCCTACTGATTTTGTTCGATTCCTTTCGTTTTGCGATAATTTGCTAGGAAGGTACCGTGGCTGATCCGTATTTTATATATATGTCCTCTTTATTAGGGGTGCCCTCCGGTGGGGCCGGACGAGCTACCTCTAATAAATGGTCCGGATAGAACCAATTACCAATCAGTGGGGAGAAGATAGGCATTACAGATTACAAAAGGGGGGACAAGGGTCCGCACTACCTATCTTAATGTGAGAATCACCATTGCTCCCCCCCCGACTGACACCCTTCTTTGCCTCAGCTTGGATCATCATTTGCTAAAGTGTTCGAAGACCCCACCGTGAGTATAACAACAACCGGGGCCTTACTGCAAACCCTGAGAAAAGCTACGCAGCAAGACAATCTCTACCTTCTCCCTTTTCCATGTTCCAACGGTTTGAAATGAACAATATATTTACTCGCAGTGACAAAATGGCGGTCAACACTTCCTGATTTCCTTCGAATCGAACGTTAGCAGCAACAAAAAAAATTCCGCTCACGCGCAGCCGCTGGAAGACATGTATCAACATATATGAGCCTCCTCAGCCACCCTCAGAAAACCTAGGGGGTCAGGATATGTCTCCCGTGCCCCCTTATACCCATTTCCCACATTGTTTTTCATCCATCTTGTGATTTAATTAAAACAAAACACAAAATGGCGAACTCCCGTTACGCTACAGGTGACCCCACGGGACCCTTTAATAACACCAACATCATTCCTAGGGGGTCAAGAGGAGTCTACCTTGCCCCCTTTCATTAAATTCCCCCTTCATTTTTCTCCTCCTCTTGTCTCTCAATTCTACCGAGAGACAAGATGGCGGCCGGTCCGGACTGTTTAGAATGTTGACAGACACCGGAGAGCCAATCAGCTTCGCTAAGCGAAGTTCCGTTACGCGTCATGTACGCGAACCGGAGCGCTACCCGGAGCGCTGTCACAGATATATATATTTTTTTGAACGTTAATTTCTCAAAATCCACTGGAGCACATATATTGAGACCTAGCAAAGGCACATCGGGCTAAGTCCCTACAATTTTGCCAAGGGTCATGCAAATCCATTCAGCCGTTCGAGCTAAAAGTGAGGCCAACCGCCCTATGGAAATTAACATGGGAAAAACACGTTTTGGGACCCTCTTTTTTCTCAGCCCCCCCCTTGATGAACCCCCCAAATTTTTTGGGGCTGCTCAGAAACAAAATGTGCCATTTTCCTGAAAATTTCAGCCAATTCCGTCCACAAACGCCAAAGTTATTAGACATAGAATTTTCAAAAATCCCTTAGAGAAAAAATCCTAACTATATATACCTACTGGCGACCGCCAGTAGGTAATATATATATATATATTCACTGAAAAAACCATTGGTTATAGAACATATATAGTTAGGAATTTACATTTACAAAACCTTATTTTACTCGCATAAAACCATTGAAATTCCATATATAGTTAGATGCGCTAACTATATATCGCGCACCCGCAATCCACTGCTGATGATGTCACATATTACATCATTCATGACATGGTTAGTGACATCACTGATGACATTTCAAATGACATCACTGATGACAACATCCAGTGACTGTATCTTTCTGTAAAGTTAAAATGTGTCTTACATATTGAAGAATGAGTGGATGTATAAGTGTCTGGAAGAAGGATTTAGTAGGTGCATGTCTGACTGTATGAGAGAATGATTAAATGTGTCTTAATGAGTGCATGGGTTAGTGACTAAACTATCTTAATTTGTGCATCATTATATCTGTTGTTCTACAAAATGCTGCATGTGTTGATCAGTAGCTATATGAATAACTGTATGGGTTATTGATTGGTTGTCCAAGTATTTGTATGGGACACTGAGTGTGTGTGTATGGGTAGCTGGGAGGTGTGTGACTCTGTACATAGATGTGTGAGTAGTTGATTCACTATATGTATGGGTTCAAAACTGCATGTGGAAACAGCTGTATGGGCGGATGACTGTGTGCATTAGTGTATTAGTGAGTGAATGGATATCTCAGTGCTACATGTCAAAGTAAGTACATATGTAAAACACAGTACATGTGAGAGTTGACATATATAAATAACTGTGCAGAAGAGCCAGTGAATGTGTGAGTGGCTGTATGGATCATTGTGAACTTGTATCAGGGATTGTTATGTTACGTTATGTTATATATTTATTTCTATAGCGCACGGCTACTCAAAAAGAGTGTCCCGGCGCTTTATTGGAGAAAGAGACAAAACTGCAACATAATAACATAACACCAAATGAAAACTAACAGAAGAGAGGGCCAGAGATTCACGGGAGACCAGCTACTGAGTGAACAGCCAAGTTTTAAGGCCTTTCCTAAAAGCCAGTAGGCTGGTAGCTCCCCGCAGGGCCAGTGGTAAAGAGTTCCACAGCTGAGATGCCAGCAATCCAAAGGAGCGGCCTCCGAGGCGCGCTTTCTTTACCCGGGGGACAACAGCAAGGTGCAGGGCTTCCGACCTCAGAGACCTGGTCGGATGATAAAAGACCAGTCTCTTTTGGAGGTACTTGGCTCCCTCCTTGTGAAAAGCTTTGTAGGCCAGGGTCAGCGCCTTAAAGGCGATCCTCTTGCGGATAGGAAGCCAGTGTAAAGTTGCCAGCAAGCCCGAGGCCCTGGTGCGCCTGCTAAGGCCAAAGATTGCCCTGGCAGCGGCATTCTGTACCACTTGAAGCCGCTGCAACAAGTACTCTGGGAGGCCCAGGTAAAGAACGTTGGAATAATCCAACCTGGACCCAATCAGAGCCTGGACTGTTAGCGTCCTGTGTTCCACGGATAGCAGAGGAAGGAACCTCCGCAGCATCCTGAGGATGCCAAAGCAAATGCCCAACACCCCCAGGATCTGGGATTTCAAGGTAAGCCTGTTATCCATCTTCACCCCCAAGTTCTTAGCAACCTGAGAGGAGCAGGACGGAGGGAACATATCCCGTGGCCACCAGGTCTGCCAATCTGGCTCTGTGTCGCACCCAAAGAAGAGTACTTCGGACTTGTCGGAATTGCACTTAAGGCTGTTTAGATGGAACCAGTGAAAAACAGCCCCAAGGCAATCCCGAATACTCTCCCCATCAAAGTCGCCTCCTCTCTTACAAGAGAAGAGGAGCTGGGTGTCGTCCGCATAGGATACGATCTGGGCACCATGCGACTCCACCAACGCCGCCAATGGGGTCATAATGATGTTAAAGAGGGTCGGGCTCAAAATAGAGCCCTGAGGGACCCCGACTCCCAGAGGTGGCATCACGGCGGAATCCGGCGGAGCCCAGATCGACTGCCGGCGGCCGGCTAGGAAAGAGGAAAACCAGTCGAACACCGTCCCCCGTAGGCCTATCTCGAAAAGTCTAGCGAGAAGACCATCGTGTCGAATGCCGCCGACAGGTCTAACATCACCAGCATGACTTTGCCCCCAGAGTCCAGAACCCCTTTAATGGTTTCCGAGACCTCCAGGAGCGCTGTCTCAGTACTGAGATGGGGACGAAAGCCCGATTGGGTGGCGTGCAGGATCTCATTAGATTCGAGAAAGTTGGAGAGCACGCCTTGGACGTGCTTTTCCAGAATCTTTGTGAGGGCCGGCAGCAGAGAGATGGGCCTATAATTAACCGGGGCCTTCGGATCTAGACCAGGTTTTTTGAGCAAGGGAATCACCATCGCCTGCTTCCAGGTCTGAGGGACCACACCGAGCCTCAGCGAAAGATTTAAGAGCGGATTAGCCAACGGGTTGATCACCTCCGCAACTTTCGCCAGAAATTTAGCAGGGCATGGGTCAAGGGGAGAGCCCGATTTTAAATTGCCCATAAGAGCCAGGGAGTCCGGAGCAGAGATTGAAGGAAACACACTCAACGTCGCCCCTGGCCCGACCTGTGGTGGTGTGGTGATGTCAGGTTCAGTCTGGCCCGCAGACACTGGTACCAGGAATGACTCCTGAATGCGTTGGATCTTGCTCGTGAGAAAGTCAGCAAGGTCCGTGGCCCAGGTGTCAGATGGTTTTTGGTCCGAGGTGTTAGACCAAGGTGAGGTGAATTCTCTCACAATGGAGAAAATCTCCTTGCAGGAGTTGGAGGCAGCATCAATTCTCCTGGCTAGATAAGCCTTTTTTTCCAGGCGGATGTCCCGGTGATAAGCCTTAACCACCGTTTTGTATGTCAACTTGGCAACAGTGTCATATTGTGCCCGCCAAGCTCTTTCGGCTACCTTGCACTGCTGCCGCGTAGCCGACAGTGCAGCGGTGAACCAGGGCGCAGAGACCCGTTTCGGTGTCGGGCGAGATGTTACTTCCGGGGCAAGATCGTTTAGCCTATCCAATAACCAGTCTTGCATGGTCTGCAGATCCCTGTCTAGATCACCTGAAAGAAGGCAGGGGTGGGCCTCAGCTGCCTGGGCCAGCATCTCCGGGGTTACACGATGGAAAGCCCTATGGACACGACCCTGTTGATGTGCCGGGATAGGCACAGATTTAACTATGCCCTTGATCACAAATTTGGCGAGAAAGTGGTCAGACCATAGGACAGGAGTGATCTCTATACCCTCGAGAGGGACAGACGAGAAGACCTGGTCAAGGGTATGCCCCTTCTCATGCGTCGGCTCCTGAAAGTAGGGGATAAGCCCCAGCGGGGTCAGCGCCTCCGAAAGGATTGTATAACAGAGTAAATATGTGTTAGTATATGTTTGAATAAGTAAGGTGTGTATAACTGTATAGTTGAGGAAATGGAAGTGTGATTGATTGTTTGCATGACTGACTAGGTGTGTGAGTAACTCCATGGATGAGTGACAGTCTGTGACTGTCTGTTTACACTGATTGTATCTAAGGTTATATTAGAGTCTGAAGAGGTTCATGGTATTATCACATGAATGATATCATCAGTGATGTGATCAGTAATGTCAAATGAGATGTTATCAGTGATTTTATCAGTGATGTCATTTGAGATGTCATCAGTGATGTCATCAGTGATGTCACTAACCATGTCATGAATGATGTAATATGTGACATCATCAGCAGTGGATTGCGGGTGCGCGATATATAGTTAGCGTATCTAACTATATATGGAATTTCAATGGTTTTATGCGAGTAAAATAAGGTTTTGTAAATGTAAATTCCTAACTATATATGTTCTATAACCAATGGTTTTTTCAGTGAATTTTCAAGGTTTTGTAAATGCAAATTCCTAACTATATATGGACTATAACCTATGGTTTTTTCTGTGAATTTCAATGGTTTTTTAATAGCAAATATCAAAAGCTGTCAAATGTCAAGTACGTGATAGGTAAAAACGTTTTCGTGTTTATGCACGCTGATGTGCTTTGAACGCTGCCCCCCCCTCCCCTCTTTTCTCTTAGTAGTACTCTCTCTTTGCAGATAGTGAAGGGTAGTTAACGCAGACCTTTACCCCTGTTGTAATCCGTCGTACCTGCTTGTCTCTCCATTTGATTGATTGTTATCCAAGTATTTACTGTTTTAGAATTGGTTCTCTTTGGATCATTCTCTATTTACAAACAAGCACAAAGTCGCAATACTCTGTTTAGTCTTTGCAGATAGTGAAAAATCGTGTAAAAAAATAAAAGTAATCGAGCAAAATCAGTAGACCACTAATTGGATCTCTTTTTGACCTCGCTAAAATACAAACATTAGGAACAACCCTTCATGAGAAATACGAAAATAGTGAGATGAACTGAGCTCCACACCATGATGGCTGCAAGACAGCTTGACTCCGCCACCCCCCCCGCCCAAAATAACAAACCCTATGCAAATATTATAAATATATACAACACACCAGCAAAGTAACAGGGTAAAACATTTTATTAAATAACTATTTACATAACTATTTTATACTTTTTGTTGCCCGATCCGGCTAGCTCAATCGATCGAGCATGAAACTCATGGACTGATAGCAAGCGTTGAGAGTTTGTAGAACGATGGCTTCAGATTTTCTACATACGGTGTGGTGGCGCGAACTGGGAGGGGGCGTTTGGATCCTGCCCCTTCCCCAAATAAGATTTTCATACGTGAGTGTTCGTTCATGCTTTTGGTCCCTGAGTTGCTTCGATGTCACTGCCTTACACAAATGGCATAAGTCCTGGATGTTGAGTGCCATACTTCAGAGTTCTAAGCAGCGCTTGTAACACTGTCTAAACCTTATTTGCACCTGCTGCAGCTTCACTATTCAAAGTAAGTGGGGTCCATTTGTGGACCTGACTGCATTGGAAAACAATGTGATACGGTGCCTCCCTAAACCGCTTGACGGAGGCCCCCGAGGGGCGGTGAGATGGCGCGGACTGGGAGGGGGTGCTTGGCTCCTGCCCCCTCCCCAAGTCGTGTTGCCCTGGTGTGGCCTGAGATCGCCCCCGACATAGGCGGCCGGCTCCCGGGGTCCGGCGGAATTTTTTGCCTTTTGATGACTCTTCCATTCTGGACCTTGTCCCACAATCCGTTTGACCTGAAGACACGCTGTAGTGGGACGCCCCTTTACCGTTTTAGTTGCCATTCCGCCCGCTTTTGCTACTCTGTGCCTCTTCCGCCATTCAGCTGTTTACCGCCCGCTCTTGCGACTACAGCGTCTCGCTCACCATGTAGTTGAGTTGCTCCCGCTCTTGCGATTTAACAGAACTTTTTGGACTGCTGAAAGAGGTTGTATTCCGACCGCTGGTTGGTGGAGACATTTTGACTATTTTCTGGACCTGCGTAGTCGCGTAATGCGTCATATGACGCGCCGCGTTAGCGCACCCGGAAGTGCTCCGGTGCGCAAGGCGCAGCTTCCCGGAAACAATCCAGAGCGCGCCGCGCAGCGCGTAACGTAAGCATAACAGGTCATGTGACTTGTTAATAAAACTTTTCATTGGTTCATTTTACTTTTGTTTTCCTAATGATGTAAGACTAGGTCATGTGACCTAAAAATAACACTTTTCATTGGATTAAAACATTTTTTTTCCCAAACGATGAAAGCCCCACCTTGTTTCTGGATGTTTCAGACTGAAGCTGGCGTCACCATGAGAGCACCACCATCTCGTAGCTCCGTCGTGGCCATTCCGCAAGCAATCATGGCAGCCGCTCCCCACCGGAAGCCTGCGGGAGTCGAGGGCCCCCAAGACTTTTGTAGAATCTTCAAGGCTGAGGGGACGCTTTCGAGAATGGGACCCAAGCCCTGGCAGACAAGCGTCCGAGTTCCAAGGTGTCCCAGGGCCATTTTACTGGACCAGGCCCAAATCCGAAGAGCCGGCCGCCATTTTAAGAGTCCTGTGGCAGCCGCCTATCGCTGCACCGCAAGAGTGGGAGCAACTCAACTACATGGTGAGCGAGACGCTGTAGCCGTAAGAGCGGGCGGTAAACAGCTGAATGGCGGAAAAGGCACAGTGTAGCAAAAGCGGGCGGAATGGCAACTGAAACGATAAAGGGGCGCCCCACTACAGCAGACGAGCCTCCGCCATGTGCTTCAAAACTGAATACGTATCTCGTGATATCAAGGTTGGGCAACCAGTACACAACAAGCAGTTACGAGTCCCATTTACACCGGCGCCATTTTGGGCGCGGCCGGGCAGGTCCAGGATCTAGTCAAACATAACAAATGAGGCTGACGTCTCTGAAGCAGTTGACGCACAGCAGGACATAGCAAATAAACATGAAGTCTCTAAAGCTGTTAACTCACTGCAGGACAAAACAAGTGAACCTGAAACCTCTGGAATAATTGTCGCTCAAAAGAACAACACACAAAACTCTGTAGAGCCTGAAGAAAGAAAAACAGAAGGGCACTGTAGTTTCAGACACACTTAACACTAATGACTTAACAAAGATATCGTCTGGTTATGAAGCAGTTATCATGTTCACAGAATTGACAAAGAAGTGTGCAGACACCAATGCTATTAAGAAACACAAGGAAATCCCTAACGCATCAGCATTCTCGGAAGAGGTTGACACAGATAACATCTTAAGGAACAAAGAAAGACAAAATAAGGATGAGGAAGTTATCACTTTAGTTTTTTCATCAGCTAGCGACAGCAAGAAACATATTGTAATGAAGATTAGAGAGGCTACGGATGGATGAATGAATTTTCAAAAGAAATGGCGACTCCTCCCTTTAGCAGATTAGCTAAATCTTTGCGTAATTTGGACATTAAAGTTATATTATTGTTGTTGTTGTTGTTATGGTTATAGTTCTGGTTAATTTCAGCAAGAAACACATTGTAATGGAGATTAGAGAGGCTACGGATGGGTGAATAAATTATCAAAAGAAATGGCGACTCCCCCTTTAGCAGATTAGCTAAATGTTTGCGTAATTTGGGCATAAAAGTTATATTATTGTTGTTGTTGTTGTTATCGTTATAGTTCTGGTTAATTTCCATTCAGAGTGTCCTACACAGCACCACTCTAGGTAAACACTACTTTATGTAAAACCTGGGACATAGCACTCATTGAAACTATAGTTGGTCACCATGGGGTTTAAAGAAGGGATGGTTCTTCACCTGGGTGCCTTCCACAACTCAGCACGTTGTGCTGCCTTGGGACTATTCGCACAAAAGACAGCTTCTGACCATTGTCTTTTTTTTTTTGTCAAAAAATGTTTAAATATATTTACAGTTTTTGTTGCGTTCGTTATATTTAAAAGTTAATAAAGTTTTATAATCCTACTTTCTTGGAGTACTATATTTTTTTTTTAAATCGGGTGAATGGGGCCTTGAATCGGGTTATTGTCATGTGTGGGCTTTGCAAGTGTACTGCTACAGGATCGGACATTTCAAACTCAAATGCACGTTCTTTTTCTTACCTTTCCGAAGCATGGAGCGCAATAGCAGGCAGAGAAAGGGTGATGCACGTGTTGAACACTGCCTGGCCTGGCAAGTTGCTGGCAGTGCCCCCCCCCCCGCCCGCTCCTGAAAGAGGGCACACACACACCGCCGCCCCGAGTACTTCACAAATCTTTAAAAGACCATGCGCTTGTTCATGAGGCTTAAATGGTTTATCACCCCTTCTAGAACCCCTGCATCGACCCTCTGACGTTTCCTGGAAGAATTAGCACGTAACACAATACCAAGCCCTGTCAGCTGAAACCCCCGAGGAATCGTGGGGCATATTATCAAGGGTGTTTATTTCCGCTTTTTTAGCTTTAAAAGCCAAGAAAGCGGAGATAAAATTATCTCCCTATTACCAAGCTGTCGCTAACACCAGTTAGTGACAGCTAAAAGGAGATAGCGACCATCTTGGGCCCCGCTTTGCATGTCAGTGATATTTATCACTAATGACATGCAAAGTGGGCGTGCCAAGATGTTAGCGACTGGAAACAGTCCCTAACATCGCTATCTCCTATTACCAACTTTTGGAGATATTCGCGCTAAGCGCGAATATCTCCAAAATCTAACACCTGCCCTGAGCAGTTCTTAGCCATGTTATCCAATGGGAGGTGGATAACATGGCTAAGAGCATTTGCTCGATAATACATGAATATCGCTGACTTTTCTGCGATAATAGCAAGGTTTATCTGCGATAAAAATCGCCGATGTGCGGCGATAATTTTTGTCTCTAAACAAGTTAGAGACAAAAATTATCGCTAGTTCGTAATATGCCCCCGTGTTTTTGCTTGCAGAAATCGGGAGGCGGGAGACTAGCACTGAAATCAGTAGTCTCACGCCTGAATCGGGAGGGTTGGCATGTCTGAATTCTCTACAGCTGGGGCCATAAAGTACATCCGCAGGGGTAGGTGATAGCCTGGGACCAGCCTGGCATCTAAAATGGCTGCCGTGCACGACAAAATTGTGGCATTGGAAAAAAGGCAAGATGGCGCAGCCGCTGGAAGAGATGTATCAACATATATCAGCCTCCTCAGCCACCCTCAGGAAACATAGGGGATTAGGATACGTCTCCCGCACCCCCTTATACCTAGTAATTTAAAGTAATTTAATTAACGAAGCACAAAATGGCGAATTCCCGTTTCGCTACCAGTTTGCGGCCCAGTTCGCGGCCCGTGAAGCGCTTCTACCGTGAAAAATCATTTTTATTTTCTTTTCCCCACGGGACCCTTTAATAACCCCAACAACATTCCTAGGGGGTCAAGAGGGGGATACCTTGCCCCCTTTCATTAAATTCCCCCTTCGTTTTTCACCTCTTCTTCTCTCTCGATCCTACCGAGAGACAAGATGGCGGCCGCTCCGGACTGTCACGCAGCAAAAAAAAAAAAAGCTCACGCACAGCCGCTGGAACAGATGTATCAACATATATCAGCCTCCTCAGCCACCCTCAGGAAACATAGGGGATTAGGATACGTCTCCCGCACCCCCTTATACCTAGTAATTTAATTAACGAAGCACAAAATGGCGAATTCCCGTTTCGCTACCAGTTTGCGGCCCAGTTCGCGGCCCGTGAAGCGCTTCTACCGTGAAAAATCATTTTTTTTTTCTTTTCCCCACGGGACCCTTTAATAACCCCAACAACATTCCTAGGGGGTCAAGAGGGGGATACCTTGCCCCCTTTCATTAAATTCCCCCTTCGTTTTTCACCTCTTCTTCTCTCTCGATCCTACCGAGAGACAAGATGGCGGCCGCTCCGGACTGTTTAGAATGTTGACAGACACCGGAGAGCCAATCAGCTTTCTGCGCGCAAAGTTCCGAAACGCGAAAAGTAAGCGGACCGGATCGCTGCCCGGAGCGCTGTTACAGATATATATCTTGATTTAAACGTTAATTTCTCAAAATCCACTGAAGCACATATATTGAGATCTAGCAAAGGCACATCGGGCTAACAGTCCCTACAATTTTGCCAAGTTTCGTGCAAATCCATTCAGCCGTTCGAGCTAAAAGTGAGTCCAACCGCCCTATGGAAAACTCAATGTAAAAAACGCGTTTTGGGACCCCCCTTTTTTCTCAGCCCCCCCTTGACGAAACCCCACCAAATTTTCAGGGGCTGCTCAGAAACAAAATGTGCCGTTTTCCTCAAAGCCGATTCCGTCCACAAACGCCAAAGTTATTAGACATAGAATTTTCAAAAATCCCATAGGGAATTAATCCTAACTATATATACCTACTGGCGATAGCCAGTAGGTAATATATATATATATATATATATATATATATATATATATATATATATATATATATATATATATATATATATATATATATATATATTACCTACTGGCGGTCGCCAGTAGGTAGTTATAGTTAGGATTTTTTTCAATGCAAAATCTCAACATTCTATTTGGAATAACTTTGGCGCTGGTTGACGAATCTGCCTGAAAATTTCCTCAAATTTGCCCCGCGGAGCTCCGGTTCTTCCATTAGAGTTTCGGGGGGATTCGTCAAGTGGGGGCCAAGATAAAAGGGGGGTCCCAAAACGTGTTTTCCCAATGTTAATTTCCATAGGGCGGTCAAACTCACTTTTAGACCAAACGGCTGAATGGTTTTCCACCAAACTTTGCAAAATTGTAGGGACTGGTAGCCCGATGTGCCTTTGCTATGTCTCAAGATATGTGCTGCAGTGGATTTTGAGTAATTTAGGTTCAAAAAAATATATATAGCTATAGGCGCGCCCCGGTACGCCCACCGGGGCGCGTACCGGGCACGCTACGCGACTTGCGCGCGGAAAGCTGATTAGCTCACGGGTGTCTGTAAACATTCGAAACAGTCTGGAGCGGCCGCCATCTTGTGTCTCGGTAGGATCGAGACACAAGAGGTGGCAAAAAAAAGGGGGAAATGACCATAAGGGGGCAGGGTAGACCCCCCCTGATCCCCTAGGTTTGATGTGGGGAATATAATAGGGTCCCGCAAGGCAATAAAAAAAAAAAAAAAAGATTTGCGCTTGGGGAGCGCCAGGTACGCGCTCCGGGGAGTGGACCGGGGAGTGTAGCAAGGGGAAAACCCAGTTTATTCACTGTGTCACCTCTACGACCTTTTCTTGCGTCAATACATCCCTTTTGCATACATTACACCTGACGTAGGTATAATGTGGCGCAGGGGCTTACAAAGTGACGCATCTACCTAGATGCGTCACTTTGTAAATATGACTGAATAAGGTGCATTTTTTACAGCACTGGTGCGTCACAAAAAGTGACGCACCGGTGGCGTTAAAGTGACGCATGGCCTCATAAATGAGGCCTTCAGTATTCTACTCATGCGTCATATTAAATTTATGACGAATTATGTTGGAAGTTCTTACAGATACATCAGTATTTCAGACGTATCTGTAAGCGCAAAAGTGATGCATTGCTGGAGTGTGTCTCAAAAATGATGCAACTCCAGCAATGCATCCTTTCACATGGAGCCAGGCCTCATGTGAAAGGGCCTGCACGCCTGTTGTGAAACAGGTGTAAGATTTGGACGCAACAGTGTCATAAAAGTGACGCAGTGATATCTCATAGATTTCACTGCGACACCTCTACGACCCTTTCTTGCATCAATACGTCCCTTTTGCATACATTACACCTGACGTAGGTATAATGTGGCGCAGGGGCTAACAAAGTGACACATCTACCTAGATGCGTCACTTTGTAAATATGACTGAATAAGGTGCATTATTTACAGCACTGGTGCGTCACAACGCACTGGTGGCCTTAAAGTGACGCATGGCCTCATAAATGAGGCTTTCAGTCTTCTAGTCATGCGTCATATTAAATATATGACATATTATGTCGGAAGTACTTACAGATACGTCAGTTTTTCAGACGTATCTGTAACCGCAAAAGTGATGCATTACTGGAGTGTGTCACAAAAATGATGCAAATCCAGCAATGCATCTTTTCTTACCCTTCCACACCCCCGTTCCTTTTCAACATTTTCTTTGAATATTCACATTCCCCATATTCACTCTCCATCTCCTTACTTTCCTTCCCAACACTCACCTTCTTTCAGTCCCCCTACTTCACTTCCTTTCTCCTCTCATACCTTTCTGTTCTTTCTTACTCATTTTCCTTTCCATTATCAATGCACTCCACTTCACTTACTCTTTTTCATTTTTTTAAGAACATAGCTCTTTGATGAGAATTGGAGTTAGTTCTGAAAAGAACTTTTTTTTCTTCTTTTTTCTTTTTTCAAAACAGGATCAAAAACAGGGAATGGAAACTGCTCCACAGGAGCAAAAAAAAACAAAAAAATTAGGGCTGGGAACGGCAGCGATGGTTCTCCAATGCTCGAACCGTGAGCAGGACACTTTGCTCCCCAAAGGTAAGGAGTTGATCGTAGTATCTGCATTTCAGGACACCTTTGTTGAATGCAGGTTGAATATTTGGAACCAGCTTCTGCAATCGCCCCCTCACAGAAGTAGTTGCTCCTCTGGTGGATGTAGAGGCCCGATCATTGGGAACCTCTTGTGCCAGAGCCCTGACACTTTCCTGGGCAAAATTCTGGGGGTGCCTCCTCTCCACATGGCGTATCATTGTGAAGTTCCCAAAAGAATATTTTTTTTGGGGTCACCCCGTGACAGGACTTTTTTGCAGATCCTGCACTCCACTTTTGGAGCATTCACCTTTTTCAGTCCTTCTGGTATGGAAAAAAATTTCCAGATGAAATGTTCTTTCACCTTTGGCTGAGGAGGCTCTTCATCGATGAATTCAGGCTCATCTTCACTGATGGATGGTCTGGCAGCCATGATTAACCAAGAAAGATGCAAGAGCAAAAAACGCAGGTCTTTCAGTCACAAAGGTGAAAGAAGAAGTGAAGGCAATGGGTGGGGATTTCATTCTTTGTAAAAAAAACTGTAACCAACCAATGAAAAATGTTATTTTTAGGTCACATGACTTGACGCGCTGAAGCTGCGCGTACCGGAGTGCTTCGGGGGGCGCTTACGCGGCGCAAACGTAGGCGCTTCCGAGGGCACATACGTGGCGCGAACGCATGTGCTTCCGGGGGCGCTTACACGGCGCGCCAAAGTGACGTTTTGATAGTTTCACGGAAATGCAAAATTATTTTCATTTCCTTATTCAAAAAAACTGCTTTTATATGTATGGTACTAAATGTCTTGCGTTATTATTTACTTTTCATCATATTTTTTTACACGAATGCAAGTAGAGCTCTGGGTGCGCTTTCCTGGAGAGCTTACCGGTGCTACGCACCCAGAGCGCCCCCCAAAAACATGATAAAAAAAATGTAAAAAATATTATTATAAAAACAAAATAATACTCATTAATACTCACACAAATCAGCAAATTACAAAAAAATTGTAGGGTACAAACTCGAGATAGAAAGGAGTTATAGTTAGGAATTAGCATTTAAAAAACCTATTAAATTCACAGAAAAAACCATAGGTTTCAAACCAGTTATAGTTACCTGGAAATTTTACTGACATAAAACCATTGAAATTCCCACGTTATAGTTAGTTGGAATCACTATAACTTGCGCGTGTAATGCACTGCTGATGACATCACATATTACATCACTCATGACATGGTCAGTGACATAACTCATGACATCACTGACCTGCACTTTAATCATAGGGAAGGCAAGTTGAAACAACAGGACTGGACATATTATTTACCCTTAATTTGCCTGTGCTCTCCAGCACATGCAAAGTGATTAAAGTGCAGGTGTGCACTGAAAAGCGTCAGGGACTTTAATTGCAGGTCTGGTGAAATGCTTCCTGTTTGAATAAAGTTCAGATGAACATTTCCCTGTGGAGTGCTACTTTAAAGTTCGGAGGCTTTTTGGAACATATTGCACACGGCAGCTCCGGCCATGGAAGTATGTACCGCCATTAACACTGAAGGAAGGTCTGTGTGGCTGTGACCTTCACAGGCTGTTCCAGCGCAGGAAAACTGGATATTTTGGAGGCGTTTAAGCAGACCTGAGGCCCACTGGAGGGCCATGAAGATATTTAAAATGAACAGTGGCAGATACTATTATTGTTGAACAACAGACCCCACCGAAGGGGAAGAATTGGGACCACCGCTCCCAGCATGCTGCTCACTGGAGAGCACATGCAAAGTAAGGGGAAATAATACATGGAAGTCCAGTCCTATTGTTGCAACTTGCGTTTCCCTATGATTAAAGTGCAGGTGTGCACTGAAACGCTTCAGGGACTTTAATTGCAAGTCTGGTGAAACGCTTCCTGTTTGAATAAAGTTCAGATGAACATTTTCCTGTGGAGTGCTACTTTAAAGCTCAGAGGCTTTTTGGAACATATATATATATATACATACATATATACATACATATATATATATATATATATATATATATATATATATATATATATATATATATATATATATATATATATATATATATATATATATATATATATATATATATATATATATATATATATTCACTGAAAAAACCATAGGTTATAGACCATATATAGTTAGGGATTAGCATATGGTCTACAACCTATGGTTTTTTCAGAGAATTTTTAAGGTTTTGTAAATGCTAATTCCTAACTATATATGGTCTATAACCTATGGTTTTTTCAGTGAATTTCAATGGTTTTTTAATAGCAAATATCAAAAGCTGTGAAATGTGTTCTTATTCTAATGCAAAAATATATTTTATATTTTTGTAATATAATTTTTTTATTCATATTTTTTTTTATTATTTTTCTTTTTGTTTCGCTGCCGGTCCGTGAACCGGGCAGCTTCCCGTTAGTTCATTTTGTTCCGCGAACTGGTAAACGTTCCGTTAGTGCAACTACCGCGTTAGAAAGCAACATCGTGACGCGTCGTGTAAGCGCGACGTATCACGTTACCGCGTAATGCGTCTTATGACGCGCCGCGTTAGCTCACCCGGAATTGCTCCGGAATGCGAACCGAGGCGCGAAGCGCAGCGCCCCCGAAGCGCTCCGGGTGCGTAGCGGGACGCGTAACGTAAGCATAACAGGTCATGTGACTTGTTTATAAAACTTTTCATTGGTTCATTTTACTTTTGGTTTCCTAATGATGTAAGGCTTGGTCATATGACCTAAAAATAACACTTTTCATTGGTTTAGAACATTTTTTTATCCCAAATGATGAAAGCCCCACCTTTTTTCCTCACTCTGACTTTCATTTTTATGAGAGAAAGACCTACTTTGAATACCTTAGAAATGGCTTCATTAATAGCTGCAGCTGGTGGACCCCCAAAACCACCACCACCTCCTAGGAAGAGAGGACCACCTCCTCAGGTTATCCTACAACAAGAGGAGGAAGAAGAGGAAGAAGAGGAAGAGGAGCAAGGGACGGGGAGGTTTTTACCTGAACAGCCAAGGAGGTCCCATGTCAAAGAAAACTATATATGGCAATTTTTTTCATTTCCCCAGGGACAAAAAAAGGTAAATGCCCGGTACGTTACCTGTCTGATCTGTAAAAATGAACTTTCCAGAGGAACAGAAAAGAAATACAGTTATGGCAATTATACCATGCATCGGCACATGGAAAGGTGGCACCCTATAAATTACAGTGCTGCACAAGTACGTGATCTGCTGGATAACCCCCGACCTGTGGCCAGTACATCCAATGAAGAGGCAGTGACGGGACCAGAGGCGAGGGAGATGGTCCCAAATATCCAAATGAAATTTGGCAATGTGAAGCACGTAAGCATTTTCTGTGGCCAACTGATTTGCTTCAGGGAGAGTAGCATACATTTAATCAATAAAGCAATTGACAATCACAAATGTCCAAAACGCCCCAGAAAAAAAAATCTTTTTTTTTTGTTGCTCCTGTTGAGCCCTTCATAATGAATCATTTTCGTTTCTCCCCCCATCAAAAAAACAAAAAAAATATAAAACCGTACAAAAAAAAAAAAATGTTCAGAAAAAAAAAATATATATATAAAACAACAAAAATAATAATAAAAAAAGTTCTTTTCAGAACTACCTCCCCTTTATAAGAAATTGCGAGAATGTTAAGCACTCTGACAGCCTCTATTTCTTTTGGTTCGCTTCCCGGGTTAGCGCGCCGGTACGCGAACCGGAAACGAACTCAAAAATTATTTTATTTTTAAAAAGAAGAGTAAGTAAACTGAGAGTAATGTTAAAAGAAAGACAGTTAGAGGGAGTAACACAGAGATACTGTTTAAAGAGGGACTGAGAACAGGAGTGGAAAGAGTAGAGTAAAAAAGTAATAGAAAAAGGAATGAGGGAAGTAGCAAAGGCAGGAAACTGAGGGTTAAAGAAATGAAGCAGTGGAACTAATAAAAGTTAAATATAAAAGAGATGTAACAGAATGAATACTTAACACTTACCTTATAATTATCGTTAACTTAGTCACGTGTTATTTTTATACTTTCAATCTTTGAATGAGAGAACAAAAATGTAAAAATTGATAGAAAGTAGTAAAAGATGAATGAGCATGAGACAACATGAGTACATATTAAAAATCACAATTCAAAGTACAGAATTAATTATACATATTAAATGGTTTATTTTTGCTGTTCTCAGAATATATCAAATTTCACTGAAAACAGTGAGTTGACGGTATTCATCATATAACAGCGGGGAAAAAAAAACCACAATCAAAATGATTGTGTTTAAAAAACCCATATAATATAATCAATCAGAAATCAAAACTCCTCAAAAGTAACTTACTTTCCATGACGTCAAAGGATGTCCTATAAACAGCTTATACTCTGTTGTGCTGTTATTATTTTCTGCCCGCCACTTTCTGAAAGATAAGCTCTATAGTTTTAAGAAAAATGAGACATACAAAGCAATTTAAAACAGCACACTAAATTACAGCAACACCTAGAATCACTATAATCCAGTTATCTACCCTAAATTCTCACTTCTGAAAACAAGTCAAAAGGCACCATTGCTTCATAGTCAATTTCTAATCATTGCCGAAAGACCAGCCTTTTTTATATTTCGAATAAGCTGTGTAATATCTTGAAGTTGTTAAAGGACCATCATGTCATATAATAGCTGCAGTTACAAATGTTCTTCCTGAAATCGACGACTGTGCAGCCAAAACATTTTTAATTAGACTTGACAACTTATTTACATCCGGTTTATATAGTTGGAATTATAAAATGACATTTCACCGATAAGTTTCTATAAATAATGTAGACAGCATTACAGACTTACATCACCTCTACTCCTTCTTTTCATCTGCTGCTTGAATTAGCTTATT
This sequence comes from Lissotriton vulgaris, assembly GCF_964263255.1. Classification (NCBI taxonomy): domain Eukaryota; kingdom Metazoa; phylum Chordata; class Amphibia; order Caudata; family Salamandridae; genus Lissotriton; species Lissotriton vulgaris. The sequence goes on from NW_028250964.1 coordinate 24,799, forward strand.
AAAAAACAATTTTCGCTCTGTACTACACTTATCCACAAGGCTATATAGTGTAGGAGCTATTAGAACATCTTGAAAATCCTCAGAACAAATCCCGAGATTCCTTTCCTAAAATTTTGGTTGTAAGAACACCAGGTAAGAATTTTGAAGGTGAAAAGGCAATCTTTTTTTGAAAGTTAAAACAGAATCATTGCAGAATGACCAGCCATATCCAGACTTCAAATACGTTGTGTAATGTCCTGATGTTGTTGAAGGACCCTCATGATATATAATTGCTGCAGTTAGAAAAGTCCTTCCTGATATTGACAACTGAGAAGCCACAACATTTTTAATTAAAGTTGTCAATTTTGTACCATCAGGCCTACATCGTTGGAACATTAAAATGACCTACTGGCCATATCTTCGTATAAATAATGTGGACAGCATTGCAGACTTACATTGACTACACTCCATGTTTTGATCGGCTGCTTTTACTAGCTTATTAAAGGATACTGATTTAGTGTCTGGCAAAGTTAAATATATAAGTCTTTCTAAGTCTACACTAGTAATACTTGATAACGTACAATTCTCGCAGTCATGCTGCCATTGATAAGAAAGGCCAAACAGATGATCTACATCTACACCTTCATCTTGCAATACATTAAGCATATACATTAAAAACTCCTGACAATCTTGCTGAATATTTTGAGAGAATTGTGTTTGACCTGAACATTTGTCTAACAGATTTCGAATTTCAGACACACTTTCTACTCTTGTTCTATCAGCACTAACACAGAATTCAACAAACTTTGATCCAAATTGATCACAATCTGTTCTTTTAAAGTTTCTAGAGAAAAGACAACATTAACCACTACATTAGCATAGCAGTTCACACCAGAACTGTTTTCAAATTGAAAACCAACAACATCTTCAACAGAATTCATTTTCTTTCTGCTTACAATTTTGGGTTCATCGACTTTTGGTCTTTTTGCTACAACCTCCCTACTATTAGTGACATTTCTTCGTTTCCGGCCTACCACACGTTTCTCAAACTAAGGATATTGACGCAAATGTGGCGCATACTCTCTTCTTAACCTATTGTATTCCATAACACAATCTAGATCCGCACAAATGTTTGTGACATCACACTCAATCAAGTACAAACCCGATAAAGTTCTGACTCGTGACAATGCTACATAAGCCATACCCTCCTTGAACACAGAACTGCCAATATTCACCAAAGCACTGTCTACACTTCAACCTTGTGATTTATGGATTGTCACCGCATATGCCAAGCAAACAGGAAATTGCTTACGGCGAACATATAAGTCTTTTACAAGCAAAAACCTAGCTGTGCAACGACCAATTAGCTGTACTTCCACAATGCCATCAAATTTAATTTTTAAAAATGTAATTCCATCCCTATTTCTGTATTTCTCAAAATCAACAACATTACCCATTGATCCATTTACCAGACCTCTTTCAACATGTAAATTCCTTCTCAAAATGATAGGGCATTTTAAGCACACATTCAGAGTCTTTTCAAAACCAGCAGTTTTAGATATAGTCTTCTCTAATGAATCCAATTTAGATTTCAAATTCTCAGACAAAACAATTGTTGCACCCATATGCTCTATTCTGTCAATAGCTTCCAGTTTCACAATCTCTTGGTTCTCTTAAATTCAACATTTTGTTGTTGAAGATGGAACATTCTGCAAGAGTTGGCATCAAACATATTCCAGATTTCTTCTCAGTAATTTTATGAAAAATATTCTCTGGCAGAACGTCTTCTTCTGGAAACAAATTTGACAGTATTTGTGCATGTAAAGCTTCTTTCCCACGCTCAGTCACTTTCCCGATTCTAACATCTTGTAGAATATTCTTGTAATCTTCATCCTTCGCCTGACGCATATTTTCACGAAGCTCAGCATAACTGAAGTTTAACCATATGTTAACGTTGCCAATGCTCCCTAGGCACTTCCTGGTATCTTCATGCGTAAGCAGTTTAAACACTGGTTGTCCTTTCACTGGTGTCAGCTGCAGAAGATCACCGAAAACAATGATGTGTTTTCCACCAAATAACACATCATACTCTGTTTTAAGAACTTCCTGCATTCTCAAATGCACAAAGGCAAGCATGACATTGGAAACTATGCTTACTTCGTCAATGATAAGAAGTTTCATCTTCTTCAGGACTCTAGATACTTCACAACAAGCATCTCCTGATTACTTGTGATATTGTAATTTGTTATCATGCTCCACTGGCAGCATCAGTAGCCGATGCAAAGTAATACCTTTAATGTTATGTGCTGCCAGACCAGTTGGAGCGGTGACAACACAAGACAGCGATGACTCAGTCCTTTTCTGCAAATAACATGAAATTGCTTTAATGAGGAAACTTTTTCCAGTTCCTGCTTCTTCACTCACGTACAGTCGGACAGGCTTCAACGACGTACATGAGCACTCTTTCTTCTCACGACCAATTTGGCTGGTAACTTCGTCATATATTTTCCTCTGCTCAATGTTGAGTTGTCTTTCCAAATCTTCTAAGTTAACCGCATCCTCCTGAGCATGTGCCATGGCTCTTTCCACTTCAATCATGGCAGTGGCAGCTTCATATTCGATAACTGGTCCTCCTAGTGGATCCTGACTCAATAAAACAGAACTCTGACTGTCCTGAGAACTCTCTCGAGCAATCTCGGCTGCTATTGTTGCTTCCTGCTTGATTTCTGCATTCAACATTTCTAGATATTTTGGAAAAACAGGACATTCTATGGACTCCTTGGCTGCATTGAAAGAGTCTTCATAACAGAGGAAATCTCCAAGCAGTTCCTCTTCTGCACGCCAAGGCTTGAAAAGTTGCAAAAGAGCTAAATAGAAAAACTCTTTTCTTTCTGGAGATTCGCAATCCAATTTTCGATGATTTACCAATAGACATTTTTTTTGCTTGACCAGACATCCCTCACTTCCAATTACAGCATACACTCCTTTATCAATATCTTCTGTGATGTTCCTCTTGAAAATGTAATTTTGTAGAACCTCATACAGACAAACATTCTCCAAGTGACTGCTTCTATTTGGATAATATGTATCCAACATGTTGGTCTTCAAAATATCTGTACTGCTTGGCTCCTTCTCTGCCAAATACTCAATTTCCCGTACAGGTTTGAGAACTCGATTATGCGTTGCAGCAAGACCAAGACTTGCCCAAATGATACTCCTAGATTTGGCATAGAGACTTGCTGAAGATAACCGGTCAGAACATTCATAAGCTCCGATTTCTCGATGCGACAACATCTTCAGACTGAAACTGTACAACTTCTTACTGAGGCTCTTTTCATGGGAAATGTCCTCCTACATATCCTTGAGTTCTGTCTTTTCTTTTTTTGTGATGTAAGACGTCACATACCGAGCCACAGCCATACAGTTGTCAGCCACAAACTGTATATCCATGTTAGCATTCCACATGGACAAAATCACTGGGTTGTAGTCATTGATGTTCTAGGACTCTTCGTTTCTCTTCAAATTGTATGTATTTTTGGGTGATTTCTTTGTCACATTATGTCGCAGCGAAGACATCAAATTGTTCACTCTTCCTTTAGATATCATCAATCGTGGACATCCAAAACGACATTTTGTATAGTTCTTGTTTCTGAATTTACGACGACAGTACTTTCCACAACAATGGCTTTGAAACCGTAAAACTTGTTCTCTTAGACTTTTGTCTTCCTTTGTCTTTGGAACAGCACATGTAGAATACTGTTCTATGAAATTCATCACTATGTCATCCGGATCTGTTCCAAATTTGGGTGCATCTTTGATCCATAGCAGCATATGTATATGAGGAGCACCTCGTGCTTGATACTCCTTTCTCCAGAAGAAATCCAACACCTCTCCAAGAGGTGGATTTTTCTTGTTTGTGATGAAAGACATCATAGCTTCAAATCTATGATTGAAGTACCTGCATACATTCACTGAATACAAAGAGCACAGTTCTCCGGGTGTCTTGAATTCAATATTTTCAATGTTTCCATTTGCCTCTCGTAGAAATTCAAGTAAGTCTTCCCAGCCATACTCAGCACAGCTGAGAGTGAGGAACCATGTGGGAGTTCCTAAGTTCTTCCGCATACATTTTAAGTCACCATGACGACGGTACCAATACTCATTAGTACCACGCTGACATGCCATCAGATTAATCAGGTGGGAATCCAAAATACTTTCTTGCACATTGGCTTTATCCATAAAGTCCCTTGCTGAGATATTAAGCAGTTGTAAACCACTTTTCAGGATGTGGTTCATTGCATAAGACAGTCCTGACAGATCACTTTCAAACAGTAGATGAAACAAATAGGGAATGCATTGACGAAAACTAGGATCTTCTGCATACAATCGTAAAGTCCGGTATTCAGAAGCAGGAATTTGATCAGGTCGCTCATCATATCGTCCTCCTCGACCTGTGGGAAATAACTGTGGAAAACACCGAGCTTCCTTTTTTAAAAAAAATGTTTTTTATTGTTAACAGGCTGACGAAGAAAACAAAAGAAAAATAGTATATTAAAACACAATACAAATACAATAGTTATCATACAAAACATATACAAAGCCAAGTCAATCCGGAAAAAGAAAGAGAGAAAAGAGAAAAAAGAGGAATGAGGGCAAAAAAAGTAGAGAAAGAGCAATTTCTCTTTAGCAGTCTCACAAGCTATAATATTTAGCAGATGGCAAATATCAAAGTCTTTCTTAAGTATAACATCAACGCTCAACAAAAGTTCCCCAATTTTTTTCATGTTTTTTCATTGCTCTATGCCCCTAATGTTTGCTAAAGCTAGCTCCATTGAGTGTATTTCAGTTACCAGTGCCCACCAATCCCAGACCTTTGGTGTTTCTGAGCTAATCCAGGCTCTTGCCAGAGTTAATTTAGCACAGGACATTAGTATTGTAATCAAGGCAAACACCGAGCTTCCAAACTTTCCTCCCAAACACTAATGGAACTCCCTTTGGCTTGTTTCATTTGAAACAACTCAATAGCATTCCCCATTACTTCCTTGGAATGCAAAGGATGAACACTATTTTTTTTTGTCCTCATCTTGCGATAACTGTATGATTACGGAGTATCAGGTGTCTACCTCTTTATTCTTTTCCGACACTGCCCCTCGATCTCTCTTGTCTGGGGAGTTTTTTCTTCCTCTTGTTGGTTTTTGAGGAGTTTCCTCTACTCGTTACATACCAATGCTTCTGATTTGGAATGAAGGGAGCTAGCCAACTTGACTACTCGACAAGTACCATACTTGTCCACCAGAAGATGTATCGCGTTAATCATAGGACTTATATTTAGTTCTTATTTTGGTTTAAGAAACTTTCAAAACTATCCCAGAACTTAAATCTCTTACTTAGAATCCCTATCCTATCAAGTTTGTTGATTCTTATTGCTGAATTCAGCCATTCTGCATGAGTTGGGCAAGAGGATCCTATCCATTTGATACAGATTTCCCTCCTTGCAAGAACTATTAATACAAAGAGAAGATTTTCTTGCTCCTTAGTAAGCCCCCCCTCATTTCCTGGATCTACAATCCCAAAAAGGGTAAGAATTATACTCACAGTTAATTGTTTGGACAGGATAGTGCTCAAGGTCTTACCAACTTGGTCCCAAAATTCTTTCAGTCGGGGGCAGCTTTTAAACATGTGGATGTCGTCTGCTTTTTCTTCTCCACACTTAGGGCATTTTCTTTATTCCAGCATTTTTAAATTTGGAGAGTTTTTTTGGTGTCCAATACGCCCGATGAATTGTATACAAATGGTTCCTTTTCAAGGCCGCGGATTTCAAGGTTGACCAGCATTTAGACACAGATTTTTCCCAAATTAAGTCTAGATCTGCCGGTAAAAGGTCTTTCCCCCATATTTGCGTTTCTATGTTAAGGTTAATGTCGTTGGCCGTTATCAGGGACCAGTACCACTTCGCTACTTCTTTTGGTATTAGTGTTGTTTTAACCATATCGTTTTCCAGATTATCATTACCATTTACACTGGGGAGAGTCTTGGACCAACTTAGAATTTGGTAATATTTGAATTTGGATAATGTGTTGTTTGTCAACTCTTGGAGCTCTGACCACGTTTTCAGGTTCGGACCATTTAGTATTTGTCCCCAATACTTTACGTTGGCTCTTTTTAGTGAAAATGCAAGAATATCTTTTAGGCATTCTGGGGTTCAGGGAGAGTCCCAAATAGGGGCCCATTTACTATAGTATGATATTTTCAGGATACCTCTAATTTGTGCCCACATCTTTGCTGCATCTCTTAGTGTCTTAAGCTTTATTTTTTTAAAGTACTTGGGGTGTCCATACTTAAACAGTGCATGATCATCTGATTTTGTGATTACTTGCAAGTAGGTTGGGTAGTTGTCATGGCTTTTTAGTAGTACTTTGATATTCTTGAATTGAAAGGCTCTGCAGTATTCTGCCAAATCTGGGCTGGCCAACCCTCCATCTTTCTTGCACCTCCTAATCGTTTTCCAAGCAATCCTCGTGCCTTTTGTTGCCCATATGAAACTTGTAATGTCTCTCTGTGCTCGTGCTAGTTCCGCTTTTCCAAACTCCATTGGTATTGCATTGAATAGGAAAGTGAACTTTGGTAAGATGGTCATCTTGATTATGTTTGACCTCCCAATCAAACTCAATGGTAGAAAGGCCCAAGCCTCGAGCAGTTTTCTTACATCTCCGGCTACCTTATTCAGATTACGTTTTGTAATCTTGTCTATATCATGATTCACTAGGATTCCTAGGTATCTGATTTCATTTTTTATGTAGTTGCTTTGAAAGGTAGTGTTCCATGTCATGATCTCTGTTTTCGTTTGATTTACCAGGTATCCTGAGACTTTTCCAAATGTTTCTAAAGTTTTCTCGATTGTATCCTTGGCTTTTAGATAGTCATCTGTAAAAATCATTAAGTCATCTGCATAAAGTGCGATTTTCTTCTCCCATATGCCATATTTAAATGGAGTGATTTTTTTGTTTTTTCTTATCTTATTCGCTAGCGGTTCGATGTATAAATTGAATAGTAAAGGGGAAAGTGGACAACCCTGCCTCGTTCCTCTACTTATCTTTATGTTTTCTGTTAGACTACCATTTATTAGAACCTTAGATCTTGGATCCTTATATATTTGGTTTACCATATGGATGAAGTGTGATCCTAAGTTGGTCCATTTGACCCTATCGAAAGCCTTTGCGGCATCAACAGTAAGTATGGTAAGAGGAGTTTTCTCGTTTGTAGCAATATCTATTGCAGTTAGTAACTCTTGTGTGACTTCATGTAGATTTCTCCCTTTAATAAATCCTTTTTGATCCTGGTGCAGCAGTTTTGATAATACTTTCCCTAGTCGAGCTGCCATTATTTTTGTAAATATTTTATAGTCAGCGTTCAGCAATGATATTGGACGATACGACTCACATTTGACAGGGTTCTTTCCGGGTTTCAGGATGATTGTAATTATGGCATTGTTCCAGGAGTCTGGTATAGGTTTCTGTTGTGTAAGAATTATATTAATTAGTTTGGTTATATGAGGAAGTATGGAATCTTTCAGTTTCATGTATAATTCGTTTGGTAGAGCATCAGGCCCTGCTGCTTTTCCTTTTTTCAAACTTTTAATGGCGTCTGCCACTTCATCTTCTAGGACTTCTTTGTCTAGGGCTTCTCTTTCGTTTTCCGTAAGTTTTAGGAGCGCTGCATCTTCCAGGTAGGAGTTGATCTTTTGATCTGAAGGATTTATATCCTCCGTATATAGGTCTTTAAAGAATTTCCAGAATTCTTGCCTGATAATGTTTTCATCGGAGTTAGGAATAGTTTGATCATCCGGAATTATGCTTTTCACTTTGTTTTTGGCTAGATCTGTTTTTAGCTTCCATGCCAGCCATTTTCCACAACCTTCACCAAACTCATGCCTTGCTAGTTTGCTGGAATCCCATTTTTTCTTCAATCTTTCTTCCAGAATGTGGTCGATTTTATCTTTTTGCATCTGTTTTATTTGAAGAAGGTCTTGTTTCCTTACCTCCTCTTGTTCTGTGGATATAGCGATGTCTAGGGAGTTAATGTCTTTTTCCAAATCTGAGATCTCTTGTTTTAATAGTTTGTTTTTATGAGCCCCTAAACTCAGAAGTTTGCCCCTTATAACAGCTTTAAAGGTATCCCAAGTTATTTGTTCTGTGGTACCTGATGCGTTTAATTGAAAAAAGTTATTTGTTTCAATTTCCAGCTCCCTTATTAACTGTTTGTCTTCTAGCAAAGCTCTCTCAACTGTGAATCTTCTTTCAGTTATTTTTTCTGTAATTTGTAATTCTAGTTGTACTGCCGAATGATCTGACAAGTGAGCTGGTAGGTGAGATACTCTTTTCACTATCTTTGATAATTCGTTACTGGTCAGAAAGAAATCGATCCTGGATTTATGTCCCAGTTTTTTGTTGTACAAGGTGAACGGGTACGTTTTTTCTCCTTTATTTTTCCAGATGTCTACCAGGTCAAGATCCCTTTTATAGATCCCAATCCATTCTCTCATTTTTTTCAAGTTAGTCTGTCTACCTGGTGGTGATCTATCTAATTTTAAATCCACCACTAGGTTGAAATCACCTCCCAGTATTATGGGAGAGGTGGCTAGTAGTAACTGCGAGTATAATTTTCGCAATGGATCGGCATCATCCAGGTTGGGACCATAGTAGCCTGCAATGGTGATGGAAGAATTTCCTATTTTAACGTTGGCTGTGGCCCATCTACCTTTGCTGTCCACTTCTGAGGTGGTTACAGTTGCTTTTAAGGATTTCTTAAAGATTATCGCGATTCCCTTGATGTTAAAAGGATGAACACTATAATGTTCATATATTTCTTCATTTGTAGAGGCTTCTACTTTCTCAATTTGTCCAGCACACAATTCGTTGTCTTCTTCTTCACTTACTTCCTCTTCTGCTACACATACATTCTTGTAGTACTCATTGTTTTTTATCAAATACAATGTTGCCTTTTTGACTTTCCTAACATCCATTAAATCTTGCCAGATTTTCCTATGCTTTGTCGGAACACCATTAACTAGGATAACCAGAGGTTCGTCTTCCACTTTCTCTACTCCAACTGTATTAATGTTTTTCTTCAAATCTAAAGGCAAATAAACAACTCTTCCCTTTAATCCTCTCTGTAAATCTGATGGAGGCAATTTCCCTGTCTTTGGCTCCATTCGTACAATAGCCTGAAAGGGATGCACACTTTGAATCAAAATAGATTCATAAGTATTTAAATCCTTCAATTCAGAAGGAATGTCAATCAATTCCAGATTATTATGAACCGCTCTAGCAGGCATCCGGTTTTGGTTTAATTTGTTAAAACAATAAGTACACATACGTTGGTCCGATCCCAAATCAAAACAATTTTCTACCATCAAGTATGTAGCAAAATCCTTCCATTCACTATTGTTTTCCATTTCACTTTTTGCATATAAATCCACTAACTTAGTCTGATTCTTATAATAAGTCCGTCAACACCACACAAGTGAAATTAGGCCTCTCACTTGATTTCACCTGAAAGATGGACATTTCTTTGTGAAACTTATCTATATTAGAAATCTGTACACTGTCTTCCACATTACCTTCTTCTACTGGGTCAATTTCAACATTGTTCTCTTTACTAGCAAAATAACCCAACTCAATTTCTTCACAAATATTTTTCACATGTTGTTCTGAACCATGCAAAAGAGCACGGCTCAAATGTTTAAGCATAATTGCTGGACTCTTAGCATAATACAACATTCTCACTAATTTCCTCACTTTATTATGATGCACTGCTAGCATCCTGAAATGATGAAAAACACTCTGGCACACTCTTCTGGAAAGACAAGCCAGGGAATGCCCATGCAGACCTGTTACTTCTCTCACTCTGTAAGGATCTAATTCTTGCAACAACTTCATTTTCTGTTTTAAACTTTTCTTATTAAATGTACGTACAAAATCACAAAACAAATTGATGGAATCCTGTCGCACACTACAAATGCTACTACATTTCCAGGTGTAGGCTGGTCCCTTACATCTAGTGAATCAACTGCTCACACATATATGCACAGAGTCACACACCTCCCAGCCACCCACACACACACTCAGTCTCCCATACAAATACTTGGGCAACCAATCAATAACCCATATAGTTACTCATATAGCTACTGATCAACACATGCAGCAGTTTACAGAACAACAGACATAATGATGCACAAATTAAGACAGTTTAGTCACTAATCACTCACTCATACAGTCAGTCATGCACCTACTAAATCCTTCATCCAGACACTTATACATCCACTCATTCTTCAATATGTAAGACATATTTTAACTTTACAGAAAAATACAGTCACTGGATGTTGTCATCAGTGATGTCATTTGAGATGTCATCAGTGATGTCATCAGTGATGTCACTCACCATGTCATGAATGATGTAATATGTGACATCATCAGCAGTGGATTGCGGGTGCGCGATATAGTTACTGCAACTTACTATATATGCGAATTTCAATGGTTTTGTGTGAGTAAAATAAGGTTTTGTAAATGCTAATCCCTAACTATATATGGTCTATAACCTATGGTTTTTTCAGTGAATATACATATATACATATATTTTGGACCAAGGTTGAAGAAACAGCCTGCATGTCTGCCAGTTCTCAAAGCCTTTTGCCAAGAGCCCTTTGATTAGCCTTTTACAGAAGGTGGCTTCCCATGGCTCAGTGCTCAGCACACTGGTAAGGAGCCCCAATGTCTGCCACCCAAAAGTCTGATGGGCATATCATCAAGACCAGTGTCAAAATATTATCCGCTTCATTGGCAGTGTCCAGCATTGAATATAATGCCAAACATCATAATATGCCCCGATCTCTGGTAGGATATTGACAATGCAAGCTGCTGCATATTCTATAGCTATTAGTGTTTCTCTGGTCAAATCCTTCATACACCAATGTACAAGGGTATCCCAAAATAAAAATGAGATGTGAGCACTGCATGTACTATGGTTTGCTGACCAGGATGGGAAGTAGGTCCTGGACCTGACTCAGGACATGCAGTGTTCCTAAACATGTCCCTGCCACTTTACTCATTTTGCTCACATACTGAATGTGGAGTCATGCCATATAATAACGTTATTCCCATCTGTGTAATGTTTTGGGCGTTCAGTAAGCGTATGAGTCCTCCAAGCAGATGTCCATATGAATGATGCTCCTCCTACGAGCATCACCTCTGTTGAACCACCATTCAGTTACAAGCAGTGATTAGCAGTCCATGCAGCAACTGCCTCCATACTGGGGGAAAATTATCAGGCGTTGAGGTCTGGCTTTTGGAGCAGTGTGAAGATAAGCAGAGTACATCAGTGTATGATACAATTGAGACCCCGTGCACCTATACCATGCTGGAAAGTGGTTACAACTATAGATCAAACTGTTTGTTGTTCATCATTGATCCCTGAGGGTCTCCATGTAGGAGGGGAGTACTTTCTGAGGAGAATCTTGCTTGTAACACATGAACGCCCCTTGACGTAATGAAATAACTCATCCATCTAAGGACAAAGGTCTTGACTCCACATGACTCCAGTCACAGGAGAATTAGCCCATGAGAGACGGTGTCAAATGCAGCAATGAAAACCTACAGGACCTGTGCATCAGTCTGACCCATGGCTGCTCGTCGTCCCAAGGTTCCACTAGGCAAGTGCAATGCAGTCTCATTGGAGTGTGCAGCTTGGAAACAAGATTGCGATATGTGTAGTAGGGCATTCTCAGTGCAATGGTTGGTGAGCTGTGGAAAAACTACTTGTAAAGCAACTATTCACCAGGAAAGGTAGCGTTGAAATGGGCCACAAAAACCAATGCACTTCATGGTCTATATGAGGGTACATTTCAATGGATGGACAATGTCTACTTTACATTCAAAGGGGACTGTACATAAATTGAATGAGTGATAGAACAGTAATGACAATGATGGCATGATACAATGACCTATCTGCATATGAGTGTATGTGGGTGCAGCTTCGTACAGTGAGCCTGCAATGACAATAGTTGCTATTTTCATATTCACATCTGTTGCTAGCACTCCAAACTCATCTAAGGTTATTCCTATGACTGCTATATCCATAGTGGTTATGCTGGCCAAGCCCTGCTGAGCCTCCATAGGAAAGGCGACAGAAACTTCTTACACCTCATCTGACAATAAATTGAATAATCCATTACAGGACCCCTCAGATGTATGAGGGGGTTGAGTCAATCTCCTATCTCATTGTAAGACTTTCAGTAAGCTAAACATGTTTGCAGATGAGTATTCAGACATATCAATTTGTGTGTCATAAGACTTGCGTTGAATGCCCTTATCAGGATTTAAGATTGTGATTTTAATTGCTTGTAAGCCCCTTTAACTATGTAACAATATTTCTTCTGCCAACGGTGTGTCAGCTGTTTTCATCATTGCTCTTGCCTATCATACATTCATGTTGCACGTGGGTGCAGAGGTCATAGCTCACCTGGTATTGTCAGTGGACCATGGTGCTAACTCATTGAGTGCCTCTGTGAATCAGGATACTACTTGTCTCTTGGCTATGTCAATGTCCTTAACCAATATGGGTTCATTTTCTTGTAAAGCCAGTGCAAATGTCTCTGTCATAAATCATCCCACTGCCTGTGGGTCACTGTGTCATTGGCGTTGCATGTTGTGACTACTTGATTTAGGGATGTGAAAAGGGATACTATGGTGGTAGTACCATGGAAATGGCCACAAGCATTCACAATTCCATGGTTGTCATGTCATTGAAGATTGCATCCAGGAAGTGCCCTGCTTGGTGTGGGGGAGCAATGTCTCATTTGTGACAGCTGCAGTACTATGAGCCCATCACAGACTATTGCTACCTCTGATTTCCCAACATCATCAAAGTGTATGTTGAGATACCCTAAGCTGATGACAAATTTGGGTCGGATTGACCAATGTATCTCTGAATACACACGGCTAAAGTACAAAAGTTAGATCCTGGCCTAGTGGTGCTGGAAATCAGGAAGCATGCTATGCTTTAATCATCACGGATGGTGAGTGTGGATACATATCCTTCACATTTGGACATGTCTGCCTCTCCCATTCGGCATGTGAAAGTTAATTTGTAACTTATTGCAGACCACCCCTCCTTGTCCCACCTGATACTTACTTGTAATCCCATAGCCTCCAGGTACAGCATCAAGGATGTCAGGGATGGAATTATTAACAAGTAACGTCTTGGCAATGACCATCTACTTTGGGTTTATCTCCCTTGAGTATGGTGTGGTCTACAGATTCATGTTAGGTAATGGACCGACTATTCAGCTGGAGGAAGAACAGGTCTCTACCCAGTTGTGTGACCGTGATCAAGTGTGAAATCTCATTATTGCATTGTCCACAATTTTAAGTCTCCTCCTCAGCCAGAATAAATTGCTGACATACATTTCCAAACGTTGGAGTCCTGCTCTGTAGTTAATTGTCCGTGTACTCAATACTTTGATGGGGTGTATGACTTTCAGGAATCAGGGGCCTGGTCTTGGCTGGATGTGGACAGATGCCAGCGTGCTTCCCCTAGGTGTGCATGATGAGAAGTCTAAGGTGTGCCCTGCATGGTGGATCAGTGTGATGACAACCCTGCTCAGCCTATTGTCAGATAACATGTCATATGTCAACATGGACAATGTATGTGGAGCAGTCATGCCATAGGAGTTGGAGTCTAAGCCAGGAAGGAGCACGTAGTACATGGAGTGGATGGTGTTCCATCTGGTGAAGTCGTTGGTGAAGCAAACCAGCCCACAATTGTCCATGCATGTAAGGGGTAGCTAACTGTTGTTTTGGGTCTGCTCATCACAGGACACATCATGTGTTGTGCTTTGCTGCAGGCTGCCCATCTGCAGCAGCACAGAATGTCAAATGTGTGTAGTATGTTCTCCTGCATCCTACCTAGCAAATGCAAATGACAGTGCATTTGGTGGATCGGTGTCAGTGGCAGACGGGAGAACTGAGCTGCACACAAAAAAGATATTGGGTAGTGAAGGGAGTAACATCCTGAGAGCCAATATTATTTGCAAACATGCACCAAAGCATTCTGCTGCAATCCATGGTTAAAATGAGAAACAACATGTCATAAATGCCAACACACAAATCCATCAACATCAACAACAGCACAACCAATTACTAATGCCTCTTTCCCTCATATGTCACAGGGGACCAACGATATGCACTCGGACCATGGATGATGACACCCCTACGAAACCCCACCACCCATGGCCAGAGGCAGTATAATGCGGCACACAAATGCACAAGGTCCATTGTTTAGCGCACATTTGGCATTTTAAAATCACGTTTTCGGTGCTTGGACATTACAGGTGGCAGCCTACTGTACAGCCCTGAAATGGGGAACAAAATTATCCCAGGATGTTGTGTGTTGCACAACATATGTGTGCGTACAAAAGCACCATGGATCCAAGAGCCAGAACCACTAGATGAAGATGAGGACGAAGGAGAGGCTAGTGCTGCACACCCCACAGCAAATGCAGCCAGACTTGCACGAAGGAACCAAATCATAAACAATGTCTTTGACTGAGTCAGTCACATTGTGACGGTCCCCCTTCGATGCATGTCAGAGCAAAATGGCCACACACGTTGTGTGTCAAATAAAATGTCAGAAACACTTACCATATCTACGTGTCACTGTCTGCCCTGGGCAGTGTACTCATGAAACATTGACGTGGCTCAACATGTTGTAAGATAAAACACTACTCCATTGATGTTGGGAATGTGTACGCAGTACAGATGTGCTTTGCAGTGTGTCAAATGTATGACACTATAGTCTACATGGTACTACGTAGACCAGCCAGAGTAAAAAGGTTGTGTCCCCTGAGTTTAATACAAGCAAACTAGTGTGTTGTCTGTGAGAAGGATAAGAATCAGAATCTGTTGACATTGGCCAAATCAAGGTATATTGGAGGGTGTACTCAGTGTGAAATTTCAAATTAAGGATTGTGTGAAGTTGTGTAAAGGATGCTAATAGTGCAGGCAACCTTCTAATATACAATGGCGCATATCATCCAGACCCTTGTTAAAAATATGTCAGTCTCAGCGTCTGGAAACTGTCCCTAAAAAAGCAACAATGGGCTTGCTAATCTGCGTGTTACAATTCATATAGAGGCCTGTGTTAGATGTGCAGGGTATCTAACCTGGACTTGTATTTGAAATATATCCTGCATATTAGCAATCCCATTGTTGCAGTATCATTGGCAATTGACAGCTGCACAGATGGCCATGATGTTAATGAGGTTATCGATCATATGCTCAGATGATGTATGGGTGGAATCGGGTAATAGCTGCAAAGAGGGCATGTATGTCTGGAAAACATGGAAAATGGGGCGTGAAATGTGGCACAATTTGAAATTTGGGTGTCAAGTTGGGGGTCAAATACGCAAATGGGGCGTGAAATGTGGCACAAAATGAAGTTTGGGCGTCAAGTTGAGGTCAAATATGGAAATGGGGCGTGAAATGTGGCACAATTTTGAAATATGGGTGTCAAGTGCGGGGCCAAATACGAAATGGGGTGTGAAATGTGGCACATTATGAAATTTGGGTGTCAAGTTGAGGGTCAAATACGGAAATGGGGTGTGAAATGTGGCACAATTCTGAAATTTGGGTATCAAGTTGGGGGTCAAATACGGAAATGGGGCGTGAAATGTGGCACAGTAGGAAATGTGGGTGTCCAGTTTGGAGTCAAATATGGAAATAGGGCATGGAATATGGCACAAAATGAAATTTGGGCGTCAAGTTGAGGGTCAAATATGGAAATGGGTCGTGGAATGTTGGGCTGTATGAAATATATGGGACACATTTGACATCAATGTGAAATGTGGTGTATAATGGGGTAACAAG
The DNA here is from genome assembly GCF_964263255.1 of Lissotriton vulgaris. Lineage (NCBI taxonomy): Eukaryota > Metazoa > Chordata > Amphibia > Caudata > Salamandridae > Lissotriton > Lissotriton vulgaris. Next base: position 40,698 of record NW_028250964.1, read on the forward strand.
ATTTATCAGCCTCTCATAAGACATTGTGGTGTCCGGAGACACGGGGCAAGGGAATGCCTAGGCCGCAAAGTGGGGCCTAACTATGACTGACAATGAATGACGCAACACTGGCTAACAGTTAGGGCCAAAGACCACGAGCGGCCTTATGACCGTTTATTTATCCTCAGGGGCTGCCCCGCCCCCGAGGTGTATGCGTGCGTGCATGCGTATGTGTGCGGGCCGGGTGGCTCCATTACTACATCCCTCCAAACTCACAGATCAATAGTCCCGGCCATGAGATGTCTTGAATCAGTTCATATTCCATGCATAGTCCTTTAATCGTTGGTTGGGGGTCGGATTGGGTCGCAGGTGATATCTTTGGCTTTGACGACTTTCCAGACCTCCTGTCTCCACTGGTTGCTCAGGGCGATGTTGATCATTGCTCGAGGAGTTTTCAGGGCTGATGTTGTCGGCTGGTTCGGGTCTCTGTGAAGTCGATCTTTCTTCTTCTCGTGGGGACGTGGGTGACTCCATGCGCGCTGGCTCCTGGTCTCCGTCTTCCGCCTCTTCAGATGCAGAGCCGGCGTGTCCACTTTCGCAAGAGACACGCTTAAACCATGACAAGTTTCGAGTCACGGCTCGTGTGCCTCTGGATGCGGACACCATGGTGCCGTGCACATTCACGATCTCCCACACTTCTGGTTCAAAGGCTGAGTCGTATTTTGAATGTCGGTGTCGGTTCTTGAGGACCACTTTGTCTCCAACTACTAATGACCTGGCTTGGGCTCTCCTAGCTTGACTGGCTTTGTCGTTTGTGCGCCTCCGTCGAGCTTGGGTGGCTTCGTGGTTTATTTCTGGGGGGCACCAGGTAGGTGTAGCTGGCACGCAGTCTCTGGGTACCTTCTTGAATACTAGGTGCGCGGGAGCGCAGCGGGTGGTCGAGTGGGGTGTCTGTCGATATGCGCTGAGGAACTGTGACAGGCACTCTTCGGCGTCCTCCCTTCTTTCCACGCCAATTTGCAGCGCGCGGTTCAAAGTCCGCATAAATCTCTCGACTTCCCCGTTTGCCTGGGGCCATTGTGGAGTGATTTTTCTGTGGTGGATGCCCCGGGCGGCGAGGTATGCCTGGAAGTCTTTCCCCTGAAAAGGAGGGCCATTGTCCGACCTCACTTCTTCTGGCAGGCCTACCATGGCGAATACTCTCTCCAGGGCCTTCTTGATATGGTGGAACGCTGTGGAGGGTACAATTTCCACTATTGGAAAATGGGAGTAGGAGTCGATTAAGACAAGGGTGTGCCGTCCATCTGGGAATGATCCAAAGTCCACACTTATTTTTGACCATGGCTCTTTACAGGGATCTTCTGTGATCACAGGGTGAGGAGCAGGTTCCCGGCCTGTGATGGTGCACGAATGGCAGTTGCCAACCTCTTTCTCTACCGCTGCGTCCATGCCGGCGAACCATACTTTGTTGCGCAGGCGTCCTTTTGTTTTTGACACCCCTTGGTGGCCTTGGTGCGCGAGGCGCACGACTTCCCCTTGTAACCTTGCAGGTACCACAATCGCTGTCCCTCGGAGGATCACACCATGGGGTCCGATGCTCAGCTCGCTCTGAGCCCTCCACAGTTGTTGCCTTGCCAGCTGTTCCTGGGGCGTGAGAGCGCTGACTCCATCCAGAAAATTTTTCCAGTTTCTATTTGCCAGCGTTGCTTTTACTTTGATGAGGCACTCGTCTTCATCTGTGGCCTTTCCGATGTCTTCCAGCGTCAGGGCTACTGGGCAAGCGTCTTGAGAGATCATTCGGACGTATTCCTCGACGTCGTCTTCATCACTTCCAGTTTGGACTGCATTTGAGGAGCCGGGGTGTCTTGATAGGAAGTCCGCAGGATTGTCGGCTCCAGGCCGATAGATGACCTCGAACCGGTATTTTTGGAGTTGCACAGCCCATCTCTCAATCCTGCGCGGGGCGAGCCTAGCGGTTCCTGCAAACAGAGGCACAAGGGGCTTGTGGTCAGACACTACTTTGAACTCATGTCCAAACAGGTAGAGGTGAAAATGCTGGCACGCCCATTTGATGGCCAGTGCTTCACGTTCAATTTGGGCGTACCGCATCTCCGTCGCGGTCAGTGCTCTGCTAGCGTAGGCTGTCGGCACCCATTCATGGGCTTCTGTCTCCTGCATGAGGACGGCCCCTAACCCAACGGGACTCGCGTCCACAACAACTTCCGTGCGCCGGTGTGGCCTGAAGTATGCCATGACTTTGTCGTCCATTAACGCAGCCTTGATTGCCGCGAAGGCTTCATCTTCCTTGGCAGTCCACGCCCACGGTTGGTTCGATTTGGTGAGGGTGCGTAGTGGCTCGGAGAGGGATCCCAATCCAGGGATGAAACGGCCACAGTACGTGGCCATCCCCAAGAAACTTCTGACTTCAGTAGCTGACATCGGTTTGGGAGCTGCCCGGATGGCGTCCGCTTTCTTCGGATCGACCTGAAGTCCCTCCCTGGAGAAGATGTACCCGAAGAAGTCCACTGATTCCTTGTAGAAGGAACATTTTTCTCTATGGAGAGTGAGGCTGTGATCGGCAAGGCGCTGCAACGTGGCTCGGAGGTGAACGTGGTGCTCTTCCAAGGTTTTGGAGAAGACAAGGATGTCATCACTTAGGTTTATGACCCCTGTTAAGCCTGAGAGAGTCTCCCTGATGGCGTTTTGAAAAACTTCAGCCGCCGACGACACCCCAAAGCTCAGCCGCTTGTACCTCCGGAGTCCGACATGGGTGGAGAATGTCGTGATGTTGCGACTGTCCGGGTGAAGCTCAAGCTGGTGATATCCAGCATTGAGGTCTAATTTGGAAAACCAGCGTGCACCGTTGAGATCTGCCACGATGTCGTCCATAGTTGGTGTTAGATGCCTCTCCCTTTTCACTGCTTTGTTTGGAAGACGCATGTCCACACACAGGCGTATTGCACCTGGCTGCTTCGGCTTAGGAGCGATCACGAGCGGCGATACCCAGGGCGTCGGGCCCGACACTTTTTCGATTACCCCCAATTCTTCAAGTTTGCGCAGTTCTTCCTCTACTTGCTTCCGCAGGTGAAACGGCACTCGTCTGTGTCGGAGGGCAGTGGGACGGACCGTTGGGTCAACGTGTAGTTTGAACTTTCTTCCTTTTAAGCATCCGAGTCCTTTGAAAAGGGTCGGGAAGTCTCGCAAGATGGCGTCCGCGTGCAGTTCATGCACTTGTCGCGCGAAGAATACTAGTTGCAAATCTTCCGCTGTGTGGCAGCTCAGGAGTGTGCCACGCCTGCCCCCGGTAACATGGAATTTGGTCTTGACTTGTTGATCGTTGCAAGCAGCTGTCACTTCGATTACTCCCCTCAGGGGAAGCGGGTCGTCGCTGTCATAAGTGTATATCTTTGCATTTGAAGGAGACAGTGGTGGGCGTGGAGACAGTAACTCATATTGCGTGCTGTCCATCACGTTTACTGATGCCCCAGTGTCAATGAGTGCTTGCACGGGAGAGCCAGCAATGGAGATCTCACACATCGGGGGTGGGCGTCTTCTAGAACCTTCTCTCCCCACGAAGGAGACAAAGAAAACATTGTCATCATCGTCATCAATGCGGAACGCTGATCTGGAGACATCGCTGCACGGGCCTGGATCTTCCAAGGAAAGTTGCCGCACCGCCTGTGTAGGGCCTCTTCCGCTCGAGCTAAACCGGCGGTTCCCGCTGCTGCGACACACTTTCGCAAAATGATTCGCTTTTCCGCAGTTGGAGCATACTTTTCCTCTCGCGAAACACCTTCCATTTGCAGGGTGTTCCATGCCGCAGTTCCCACAGGGGTTCCGGGAAGTGGCTTGTGAGGCTCCCCTTTGTGTTTGTGGCCGGCGCCTTATAGCGTCTACTTGTTCCTCCTTGATGTGAGGGGTCTTTGTGGGGGCGCCGGGTCGGTCAAGAGCAGTTTGCATTTCGTCAGCTCTGGCGTTGGAGAGCTCATGCGAGCGCGCAAGGACGAGGACCTCGTCGAGAGAGATACGTGGTTGCCTCAGGATGAGGCGTCTGAGTTGTACCGACCGGCACCCTTGGATTAGTTGTGCGCGAATCTCTAGGCGCTGGTCCGGAAGTTCGCAGGCAATAGCTAGTTTCCGTAACCGGGCATAGAAAGAATCAATGGGCTCCGTCTCTCCCTGCCTGGCTTGGCGCAGCTTAAACCATTCGTAGTCAGGGTTCACCCTGGGGTCGAAGTAGAGATTTAATGCCCGTACTGCGGCGTCGTAGTCTTGTTCTCCTCCCCGATCTGGCAATGTCTCAAAGAGTTCATACAGCTCATCCCCGCCATAACACATAAGCAAAGAGCGCTTGACTTTGCCATCAGTCTCACGGACGCCGATAAAGTAGTGCTCCAATCTTCCAATCCACAGACGCCATCTTGCCGCAGCCGTGGGTGGATCCGCCAGCTCGCTGAATGGAGGAAGCGGCGCTGCAAGGCCATGCCCAGGGGGGGCTGCAGCAGCGGTTGTGGCAGCACCAGGAGCCGGACCAGGAGCAACGAGGGGCATGGCCGGGGGACCAGTAGGAGCAGGCAGTTGGTTCTGTGCAGGTGTCGCGGCAGCAGCACCACCATCGGCTTGCTGATCGTTCATTGTCGTAGCAGTAGTAGGGACCCGTAGGGAAACACGATGTGAGAGGGTGAGGCAGGGTAGGCGCAGTGAGGTACAGATCCCACGTGGCAGAGGAGAAAACGCCGGTAACTAGGCTTTTATTCCAGGCTAGGCGTGTAGAAACTATGCTGTAGGACAGGCTCCAAACAGCCAAGGGTGCAGTGTTGGTTGTTGAGGCAGTCGATCTGACTAGGAGCGAGCCGATTCGCCGTCTGGTCAATGGCCGAGTGAAAGCAAAACTCCTTTCCAGTCAATTTCTGCGTCCGCCCAATGCGTGTGTATACGCAGGGCCCTTCGCGCCGGTCGGCAGCCTGAAGCGTGAGCTGACAGGGCTTACGCAACCTTGTGCAGTGTGCGCATGCGCGAGCCCACGGCTCTGAGCGCGGCCGCTGAGGTACAGGCGCGAGGGTCGAGGATCACCCCCCGAAGCGCCGGCGGCAGGCGGTGAAGCGCACACGGAGGCGGCAGGAAACCGAACGGCAGCGTGAGCGCCGGTAAGCGGCCAGAAAGCGGGCTGGGTGGCGGGCGTCGGTTGAGGCCTCAGAGAGGCGCAAGCTCACCTGACGCACCACGGCCTGGTGCACACGTCACACGCGGCAGCACCACCTCAGGGCTCGGCCGAACAGGGATGACCGGCACAGCTGCGTGGCGAGGCACGGGTAACGAAAGTCCGCCTCGTCGCCAGTGTGGTGTCCGGAGACACGGGGCAAGGGAATGCCTAGGCCGCAAAGTGGGGCCTAACTATGACTGACAATGAATGACGCAACACTGGCTAACAGTTAGGGCCAAAGACCACGAGCGGTCTTATGACCGTTTATTTATCCTCAGGGGCTGCCCCGCCCCCGAGGCGTATGCGTGCGTGCATGCGTATGTGTGCGGGCCGGGTGGCTCCATTACTACAGACATTAGCCTGAAAGCCAGTACCACATACAGATCAACACGCTCTATCATTACTATGTTGACAAGATACTTGCCACAACTGATGGACCACCACCACCAACGACACACGGAAAACACCAACATCTCCAAAAGGGTACATTCATTGGTGAAGACACCTCCCACAGCTGGACAGACAACTATATGAGGATACACACTGACACATGGCACATTCATAGCTACTAGAGAGACACATGCCCCATTGCATATGAACCACTACATAACATCAACATCTGTCAACACATGCAGGTACACATACCCCTGGAAGTGTACAGAAATTGATGGCCCTATGTCATGTGTCCCCCATGGGTGAGTAGCACATGTAAAATAAATACTCATTATTGATGGCCCACTTGTGAGCAATACCAATATGGCGTGACATGTGTGGTGGTGAAGCCAGCAAATAGTGCAGATGTGCTTGAGTACAGTGCAGCCGGGAGCTTCACTTGCACAGGCACATTCATTCGTTGTTTGCTTATCTGCTGCACATCTTGGTGAATACCACTACACACCCGCTGCAGCCCTGAGGCTAATCTAAAGGAAAATCAGCGCCTGCTCACTGCACCGCTGAGCCAGGGAATCCTGAACCACAGAGTACGCACATAACATATATGAGTCGCTCGCTATGTGAGCCCACGGAAGAGCTTGACCCCCCAGGTTGTTGAAGTGGTGCAGTTACCATTACCGTGCCACTGGGAGGAGGACTAGGCCCACAATGCACAGGGGAGTGCAAACTGTGCCCTGGACAACTGATCCATTGGACCGGACCATTGTAGCAACTTGGACCCTGACGCCAACCCACGGTGTCCCTGAGTGGTCTAGCGCACTTACACCTGATCCCGGGAGGATGACCAAGAGGGTCACACCCTGCATCCTGTTACGGACCACTAAGCTCCCATATTGGTGAAAGAGAGCCCTAGATGGACTACAGTGTCCTCCAAGAGTCCTGCGGCCACATGGGTGCTTGGTGAAAATATGGACATACACCTAGGACAAAGTGGTGGCAAGTCATGATGAGTCACAGTTAAGGGTGGGCGTAAAATCCGTTTTGCGGGCGAATTTGTGGATTTTCCACGATTTCGCGATCCGCGAATCTCGCGAAATCGCGGTAAAATCCGCGAGTCAGCGGGGGCGAATTTCCAGCCAAGCAAGGGTTACAGCAGCAGGTGCAAAAGTTGAACCAAATTTCTTTGTAACCTTTGACAAAAGGGTTACAAAGAAATTAACTTCAACTTGGGCACCTGCTGCTAAGTGCTTCCTGGCGCCTTGTTGCCTACTTGCAACTATTCTCTGACCCTGCTCTGACCTTTGAAGCAGGGTCAGAGAATAGTTACAAGTAGGCAACGAGGCACCTGTCCAAGGAATTTAACCTCATGAGGAAGCACTTACAGATGTTAAAAACAGGAAGAAGGGAGAGGATGGCAAATACGCCCATTTTGAGTCGTCAGGAGGGGTTAAACTAAAAGAGACCTTTACAGCACATTCTTCATATGCATTTTGCTAAAAATAAAAAGCTGTATGTTCTGTAGGGGCAACTCAGGAATCTGGCCCTTCAGAGATCCGGCCTCTCTTTCTTTCTCTCGTTCTCTCTCTCCCTCTCTCTCTCCCTCTCTTTCTCTCTCTTTCTCTCTATCTATCTCTCTCTCCCTCTCCTTTCTTGCTCTATTTATCTCTTTCTCTCTCTGTTTCAAGTTCTTCCTCTTTCTCTGCTTATCCCTTTCTTTCTCCGTTGTTCTCTCTCTCTTTCTCTCTATCTCCCTCTCTTTCTTTCTCTCTCTCACATCCTCTCTTTCTCGCTTTCTCTTTCTCTCTCTTTCTTTCTCTCTCACTCTCCCTCTTTCTCTCTCTCTTTCTCTTTCTCTCTCTCATCCTCTCTCTCTCTCTCCCTCTCTGTGTGTCTTTCTCTCTCTCTTTCCATGTCTCTCTCTCTCTTTCTCTCTCTCTTTTACTTTCTTGCTCTTTCTCTGTCTCTTTTTCTCTCTTTCGTTCTCTCTTTCTCTCTCCCTCTCTTTCTCTCTCTCGATCCCTCTCTCCTCTTCTCTCTCCCTCTGTCTCTCTCTCCCTTTCTCCCTCTCTTTCTCTCTTTCACTTTCTTGCTCTTTCGCTGTCTCTTTCTTTCTCTCATTCTCTTTCTTTCTTTCTTTCTTTCTTTCTTTCTTTCTTTCTTTCTTTCTTTCTTTCTTTCTTTCTTTCTTTCTCTCCCCTCTCTCTCTTACTCTCTCTTTCTCTCCCTCTCTTTCCCTTTCCCTTTCACTTTCTTGCCCTTTCTCTGTCTGTCTGTCTCTCTCTTTCTTTCTTTCTCTCTCTCTATCTTTCTTTTTTCTTTCTCTCTTTCTTTTGTTCTTTCTTTCTTTCATTCTCTCTCTCTCTCCCTCCCTCTCTCTCTCTCTCTTTCTCTCTTTTGAAACATTGCAAAGATCTTGTAGATGACAAAGTACAAACAAGCATTTGCAATGCAATAGGTCTCGCATGTTTTGTATTTACGTGACTTAGCTTATTGATATTACAAATTACAATGGCTTTTAATTTTTTAAAATAATTAATACTTAAATAAAAGTGATTTTAATTTATAATGGCAATAGCTTAAACTTTTGTAAATAACTTTTGTGAAGATTATGTTCAGTGTATTTTATTGTGACGAAAATCCAAGAACAGAAGTGAAATATTAACATCTTTTTGTGACATTTGTAATAAAGTTTGAAACATTGAGAGAACATATTTGAACCAGTTGTTGTTGAATGATTGCGCAGATTGATGCTGGGGTGGCACTGAGTGGTGCTGTGGTGGTGCTGAGTGGTGCTGTGGTGATGCTGAGTGGTGCAGTGGTAGTGCTGAGTAATACTGGGATGGTGCTGAGTGATGCTGGGGTGGTGCTGAGTGGTGCTGTGGTGGTGTTGAGTGATGCTGTGGTGGTGCTAAGTGATGCTGTGGTGGTGCTGAGTGGTGCTGTGGTGGAGCTGAGTGATGCTGGGGTAGCGCTGAGTGATGATGTGGTGATGCAGAGGGCAGAAAGGCACAAAAAGCAGTCTAACAAAGGGCAGAATGGCAGAAAAACAAAGGAAAAACGAGTTTAACAGAGGGCAGAAGGGCACAAAAAACGAGTTTAACAGAGGGCAGAAGGGCACAAAAACAAGGGAATAACAGAGGGCAGAATGGCACAAAAAACGAGTATAACAGAGAGCAGAAGGGCAGAAAAACAAGGGAAAAATGAGTCTAACAGAGGGCACAAGTGCACACAAAACGAGTCTAACAGGGGGCAGAAGGGCAGAAAAACAAGGGAAAAACGAGTCTAACAGAGGGCAGAAGGGCACAAAAACAAGGGAAAAACGAGTCTAACAGAGGGCAGAAGGGCACAAAAAACGAGTCTAACAGGAGGCAGAATGAATCCCCCCCTGCATTTTTGACCACGAAGATGCCACCTTTTTGAGCAATACCTCTACTCAACTGGAGTACTTTCTACTGTCTAATCAGTAAGTGCTCCCTCGTTGGCTAAATGTATAGGGGCAGATTTACAATAACTGGCGCATCCCCAGGGATGCGCCAGTTAGTGTGCGCCGCAGCTCTGCCACCCATGGTGCGCCGCATTTACAATGCGGCGCACCATGTGGCAAAAACGGTGCAGATGCGTCACACATCTGTTCTGTAAAAGCAGCGCATTGCTGGAGCTGCGTCGCATTTGCGACGCAGCTCCAGCAATGCTCTGGGGGTGGGCCTATCTCCCCAATGCTGCATCAAGCCTTGCGCCTGATTCAAGCAGGTGCAGGGTTTTGACGCAGCATTGGCCTAAAAGTGACTGAGTGAAATCTTGTAGATTTCACTCAGCCACTTTTAGGAGGCTGAGTCGGAACGCCTCCTGATGGCGCAGGGCTTTACAACGTGACGCATCTCAGAGAGAGATGCGTCACGTTGTTAATACCCAGCACCATGGCGCATCTTTTGTGCTGCCGCTGCGTCACAAAAGGTCTCGGTAGAGGGTGGCAGGGGTGGACCAGAGGGTGGCAGTGATGAACCAGAAGGTGACAGTGATGAACCAGAGGGTGGCAGGGGTAAACCAGAGGGTGACAGTGCTGAACCAGAGGGTGGCAGTGCTGAACCAGAGGGTGACAGTGGTTAACCAGAGGGTGGCAGTGGTGAACCAGAGGTGCTGTGATGAAATAGAGGGTGGCAGTCGTGAACCAGAGGGTGGCAGTGGTGAACCAGAGGGTGACAGTGCTGACCCAGAGGGTGGCAAGGGTGCACCAGAGAGTGGCAGTGCTGAACCACAGGGTGGCAGTGCTGAAACCAGAGGGTGACAGTGGTTAACCAGAGGGTGGCAGTGGTGAACCACAGGTGCTGTGATGAACCAGAGGGTGGCAGTCGTGAACCAGAGGGTGGCATTCGTGAACCAGAGGGTGGCAGTGGTGAACCAGAGGGTGACAGTGCTGACCCAGAGGGTGGCATGGGTGAACCAGAGAGTGGCAGTGCTGAACCAGAGGGTGGCAGTGGTGAACCAGAGGGTGACAGGGGTGGCAGGGGTGAACCAGAGGGTGCCAGGGGTGAACCAGAGGGTGGCGGGGGTGAACAAGAGGGTGGCAGTGCTGAACCACAGGTTGGCAGTGGTGAACCAGAGGGTGGCAGGGGTGAACCAGAGGGTGGCAGGGGTGAACCAGAGGGAGGCAGTGGTGAACGAGAGGGTGGCAGTGCTGAACCAGAGGGTGGCAGTGGTGAACCAGAAGGTGGCAGGGGTGAACCAGAGGGTGGAAGGGGTGAACCAGAGGGTGGCAGTGGGAAACCAGAGGGTGGCATGGGTGAACCAGAGGGTGGCAGTGGTGAACCAAAGAATGGCAGTGGTGAACCAGAGGGTGGCAGTGCTGAACCAGAGGGTGACAGTGGTTAACCAGAGGGTGACAGTGGTGAACCAGAGGATGACAGTGCTGACCCAGAGGGTGGCAGGGGTGAACCAGAGAGTGGCAGTGCTGAACCAGAGGGTGGCAGTGGTGAACCAGAGGGTGGCAGGGGTGAACCAGATGGTGGCAGGGGTGAACTAGAGGGTGGCAGTGGTGAATCAGAGGGTGGCAGTGATAAACCAGAGGGTGCTGTGCCCATAAACGACTGCATGGGTAACTTCGCCATGCAAGCGGCCCGCAAAGATGCAAAAAGCCCCGCAAACACGCAAAAAACCCAGGGAACACGCAAAAAACCCTGCAAACACGCAAAAAACAAAAATCCACAAATTCGCGAATTTTGCGGATCGCGAATTCGCAAATCCGCAAATTCGCGGATCACGAATTTGCTAAATTCGCCCATGCTTAGTCACAGTGCATCTGGACATCCCTGAGGGCCGTCCGCACACCCCACCCACCCCTGACCTATCCTGACCTTAGACTGTCTGATCCTGGGAACTGTGGATCTGGTGGTCAGCGCAGGACGAAGACTGAAGGTTCATAGTGATCCTGCGTGCTGGGGTGGTGCGGTGGTGCCTCTGCTGACCCAGCATCTAAACCCAGTTTCCGCATAGCCCCACTTTCTCCCACTCTGCTCCCCTTTGCTGTGTGGACTAGCTATGACTGCGGCCATGTCCCAGCACTCACCAACTGCTGTGCCTTTGGCGTGGGCGCATAGGTGTGACGGGGAGGACTCGATGCCTGAGAAACACTAATAGATGTGGCAACAGTCGCTCAGTACGCGTGCCATACTGCGACCACACAACAAGTGACTTGTAAGGGACACTCTGCCAGCCAACCCTACTCGCATTGCAGATGCAGATCAAAGTGTTGCACCCACAGATGGGAACTGTGGCATGTTCATCCTGACATCGTAGTGCAGGCAAGGACTCCACTCCTGTGACACAGAGCCAAGCGGCTCAGATAAATCACACACATGCACCACACACAGATGTGCTTTAGCAAACAACACCTCACTCTCCAGCCGGACACTGTCCACCAATCCGCTAACCTGTTGTCACGCATGGAATGTAGATCTCCAGGTGACCTACACCTCAGCCTATGCTCCATGTTGAATGGTGTAACCCTGATGTGGCAGCTTCACCTGCGACGGGTGGACATTCCAAAGCCCCACCTAATCCACGCCAGGAGGCAACATGTGGCTGAGACCCCAGCCACATGTCACATGACACTCGTGCCAGGGTGGCTGACGGAGGCGCACTGACCTTCTCTCCATCCTACATGGGCAAATCAAGTTAGATGAAAAAGCAAACCACAACGGATTATGGCTCTGACAAGCAGGATGCACTGTTAGTAGCAGTTGTAAAGCTAGGTGAGTCACTACAGCAAGTATGCTCTTCTCAATGAACAACATTGTGGACGTAGCATTAGACCTCACACATCTTCGTGCAGATCCTCAATAACTGGTAGATCACACCATTCCAGCACAAGCTGACATTGCTCAAATTGCCCTGCATGTTGCAGCTGTAGACCTACATATAGTACACTTACTCAACCATGTAGAGTTGATGGAAGACAGAGTTGAGGATGCCGAAAGATGGACACAACGCAACAACGTACGCATGGTAGGTCTGCCGGAAGGGCAGGAGGCTAAAGATCTGGATGTGTACACTGTGACTTGGGCCTTCTGAATGCTACCTAAAGGTACTCTCACATCTTGCGTCATACTTGAACGCAGAAACAGGGTGCCTACAAGAACATTGAGTGGTGAGTTACAACGGGGTAGACCCTGAGAACTCCTTGACCTAGGTCAGTTAAAGCAGGTACATATATAAAGGGTCGGAGTCTGATATAAACAAATAGGAAAAATCTCAAAATAACACTTAATTTCTCAGTGAAATACTTTCATTCTATCAAGGGCATCAATGTTGCTCAACAGACGAAAAAAGTCAATACATTCGGTGCATATTTATTTAGCACATCTTATGTTTATAAACTGCACGAATTTCAACCCAGAAGGTAGATGATATTGCAATTAATGCATTGACAATATAAGTTTAGAATCAGCACATTTCTATGTTATTAAATCAACTCAAAAACATGTCAATGCGCTCGAGGTGCATAGAGAAAAAGGATTAATTAGAAGGGATGGGTAAGTGGGGGTGAAGGTGGGGACCGGGTAAAGGTGGTGTGACTGAGTAAAAATCACAGTGAAAAATGAAAAGCCTTTACAGCCTATATATAGATCTGAAGGTTCCAAAAACAATCTCAAACATAGGTTCCGTGATTGTCCATTATTTAGTCCTATGTTTGGAAACGCGAAGAGTAATGCTAGTCGACGTTTCGACCCCTGAAAGGTGCGGGTGATTCAGAACCTCAGGATGGGGTCTTCATCAGGACGTTGAAATATAACAGGAGCGCCTATAAATAATATAAAATCCATGAATGTATCTTGTACTCCTATATATTAATTAATGCACTCGAGATTGGGTAAAACGTTACCTACTTCGCATAAGGCCCGTTTGGGCCTACAGCCTGGGGACCTTCCAAGGTTCCTTAGTGATACGTGAGGTCTGTAAATTAAGTAAAAGGCGGTATCAGTAAAGTGGGCTGATCCACCGGGGATGAAGCAAAGTAAAACTACATCCACATTAAAAAAGGGGGAAGAACTTACTGGTAGCTTTTCTTTAAGTTGTTCAAACATGTGGGGTTCTGTCGTCCACTGGACCGGCCGGTCCGTGGTGGAACGCCGTGTGTCTCTGAAAATGAAGTAGGGTAACACACTAAGTAGTGGTAGTTGATCTGTATTAACGCGCCAAAGTTTCACAGGGGGTTGTTCAATAGAAAGCGCGGTTATTAAAGACAGGGGCCATCTGTCTCTCAAAGGGCTAAAATACTTTGCCTAAATCAGCGTTAGCGTACCCAAGGTTTCAGGGAAGGGGTGTCTGAGTCAGCGGTAGCGCACCCAAGGTTACGGGGAAACGGGGTCTAAAACGCACGGATTTGAGCGTTTAGAGCGGCGGAATCCCATTAACGATAAGTAACCCAGGCGGGAGAAAATCTCCATCAGTTTAGTGATGTTTCTTACGCGCGCTTGACTGAGGTTGAAGCCTAGAGTGTGGCTCACCTGATCGTAGCGCTAGTCTATCTCTTTCCTCTCCTCTGGCTGTCAGCAGTAAAGGGAGCCACCGCGAGGTGCCGGCGCTAAATGCTGCTAAGGGGCTCGCCCTGCTCTGGCCAATCAGCTACAAGTTGCCCAGGGAGTGAGGAAAAAGAGTTGTTGTTCCATATTAAGGGACTAGTTGGGACAAGGGATCGTGGTTACCTTGTATACCTATGGCCTAGGGAAGGCGAGTGCAACACAAATTCATAAGTAACCCATTGTGTGCCTGAACAGATTAAAAGCGTAGTTTTCAAGCAAGATATCCACATGAAACACTAAGGGTGACACGACTCAATGTCATCATTAAGGTGCGAGAGTAATATACAGTAATGAGCAAGCTTTATTATGCAGTCGATTGGTGCTTCAACATCACCCAAGACAGACCTTCAAATCAATTAGTGTACATGTCGATTATAATGCATTTGCTCAAGTTGTAAGAGACCATTATATATACACATCTTTCTCTGATATTGATTGGCACTACGTGACACAAGTTGTAAGAGACCAATATATATACACATCTTTCTCTGGTATTGATTGGCACAGCGTGACACAGTGTACATATCAATGAAATACTATATGTGTATTCAGAAACAGTCATCTTAGCAGCCTACATTGAGGCATCCAGTCATTGGTTCAGTCCGGATCTAAAAGGGCCATCTGGGAGAAAGTGGTTTCCAGTTCATTAAGGCCCCCTTGTACAGAGTCAAAAAATTGCATCCATTTGCATTCACGCACATTGAGGATAGAGTTGAGATTACCTCCCCGTGGGCCCAGTGTAATTTTCTCAATAACCACCCACTTGATTGATTCAGGTGTATGTGAGTGCTCCTGGAAGTGTTCTACAAGGGGGGCTCCCACCGTTTTGCACCTGATCCTGCTGCAATGTTGTAACACACGGTTCTTAATCTTTTGTTTCGTCTGACCTATATATATCATTCCACAGGGGCAAAAGATAGCATAAATCACTCCCTCGGTGTTACAATTTGTGAAGGTTTTCAAGGGCACAGACAAACCATTGTGTGTTACTGTTCCAGTCTCTAGGCATAGTTGGCAGGCCTTACAACTTCCGCATTTGTAGTTTCCCAGGATGGCAGGAAGGTTCCACATTGATTGTATTGTGGGGGCAGTCGGGCTGTCTAACATGGAGCGTACTACAGAGTCTCTGATGCTCTTTGCTTTTCTAAAAGCATGCATTGGTGGATTGGGCATCTGGAGGGTCTTTGATACAATATTCCAGTACTTGTTCACTGTCCTGCGTACTGCATTGCTTTTGCAGCAGTAGGTGGTCACGCAGATCATTCTGTCGTCCAATGGTTGGCGCATCTTTGGTGTCAGCAGGGATTCTCTATCGCTAAACCATGCCCTTTTCCGCGCCCTCTTGACCAGCCTCTTCGGGTATCCTCTTTCAATGAGTCGGAGGATATTGTATCAAAGACCCTCCAGATGCCCAATCCACCAATGCATGCTTTTAGAAAAGCAAAGAGCATCAGAGACTCTGTAGTACGCTCCATGTTAGACAGCCCGACTGCCCCCACAATACAATCAATGTGGAACCTTCCTGCCATCCTGGGAAACTACAAATGCGGAAGTTGTAAGGCCTGCCAACTATGCCTAGAGACTGGAACAGTAACACACAATGGTTTGTCTGTGCCCTTGAAAACCTTCACAAATTGTAACACCGAGGGAGTGATTTATGCTATCTTTTGCCCCTGTGGAATGATATATATAGGTCAGACGAAACAAAAGATTAAGAACCGTGTGTTACAACATTGCAGCAGGATCAGGTGCAAAACGGTGGGAGCCCCCCTTGTAGAACACTTCCAGGAGCACTCACATACACCTGAATCAATCAAGTGGGTGGTTATTGAGAAAATTACACTGGGCCCACGGGGAGGTAATCTCAACTCTATCCTCAATGTGCGTGAATGCAAATGGATGCAATTTTTTGACTCTGTACAAGGGGGCCTTAATGAACTGGAAACCACTTTCTCCCAGATGGCCCTTTTAGATCCGGACTGAACCAATGACTGGATGCCTCAATGTAGGCTGCTAAGATGACTGTTTCTGAATACACATATAGTATTTCATTGATATGTACACTGTGTCACGCTGTGCCAATCAATACCAGAGAAAGATGTGTATATATATTGGTCTCTTACAACTTGTGTCACGTAGTGCCAATCAATATCAGAGAAAGATGTGTATATATAATGGTCTCTTACAACTTGAGCAAATGCATTATAATCGACATGTACACTAATTGATTTGAAGGTCTGTCTTGGGTGATGTTGAAGCACCAATCGACTGCATAATAAAGCTTGCTCATTACTGTATATTACTCTCGCACCTTAATGATGACATTGAGTCGTGTCACCCTTAGTGTTTCATGTGGATATCTTGCTTGAAAACTACGCTTTTAATCTGTTCAGGCACACAATGGGTTACTTATGAATTTGTGTTGCACTCGCCTTCCCTAGGCCATAGGTATACAAGGTAACCACGATCCCTTGTCCCAACTAGTCCCTTAATATGGAACAACAACTCTTTTTCCTCACTCCCTGGGCAACTTGTAGCTGATTGGCCAGAGCAGGGCGAGCCCCTTAGCAGCATTTAGCGCCGGCACCTCGCGGTGGCTCCCTTTACTGCTGACAGCCAGAGGAGAGGAAAGAGATAGACTAGCGCTACGATCAGGTGAGCCACACTCTAGGCTTCAACCTCAGTCAAGCGCGCGTAAGAAACATCACTAAACTGATGGAGATTTTCTCCCGCCTGGGTTACTTATCGTTAATGGGATTCCGCCGCTCTAAACGCTCAAATCCGTGCGTTTTAGACCCCGTTTCCCCGTAACCTTGGGTGCGCTACCGCTGACTCAGACACCCCTTCCCTGAAACCTTGGGTACGCTAACGCTGATTTAGGCAAAGTATTTTAGCCCTTTGAGAGACAGATGGCCCCTGTCTTTAATAACCGCGCTTTCTATTGAACAACCCCCTGTGAAACTTTGGCGCGTTAATACAGATCAACTACCACTACTTAGTGTGTTACCCTACTTCATTTTCAGAGACACACGGCGTTCCACCACGGACCGGCCGGTCCAGTGGACGACAGAACCCCACATGTTTGAACAACTTAAAGAAAAGCTACCAGTAAGTTCTTCCCCCTTTTTTAATGTGGATGTAGTTTTACTTTGCTTCATCCCCGGTGGATCAGCCCACTTTACTGATACCGCCTTTTACTTAATTTACAGACCTCACGTATCACTAAGGAACCTTGGAAGGTCCCCAGGCTGTAGGCCCAAACGGGCCTTATGCGAAGTAGGTAACGTTTTACCCAATCTCGAGTGCATTAATTAATATATAGGAGTACAAGATACATTCATGGATTTTATATTATTTATAGGCGCTCCTGTTATATTTCAACGTCCTGATGAAGACCCCATCCTGAGGTTCTGAATCACCCACACCTTTCAGGGGTCGAAACGTCGACTAGCATTACTCTTCGCGTTTCCAAACATAGGACTAAATAATGGACAATCACGGAACCTATGTTTGAGATTGTTTTTGGAACCTTCAGATCTATATATAGGCTGTAAAGGCTTTTCATTTTTCACTGTGATTTTTACTCAGTCACACCACCTTTACCCGGTCCCCACCTTCACCCCCACTTACCCATCCCTTCTAATTAATCCTTTTTCTCTATGCACCTCGAGCGCATTGACATGTTTTTGAGTTGATTTAATAACATAGAAATGTGCTGATTCTAAACTTATATTGTCAATGCATTAATTGCAATATCATCTACCTTCTGGGTTGAAATTCGTGCAGTTTATAAACATAAGATGTGCTAAATAAATATGCACCGAATGTATTGACTTTTTTCGTCTGTTGAGCAACATTGATGCCCTTGATAGAATGAAAGTATTTCACTGAGAAATTAAGTGTTATTTTGAGATTTTTCCTATTTGTTTATATCAGACTCCGACCCTTTATATATGTACCTCCTACAAGAACATTGGCAACAGGTTTGAAGCCACCAACCTTCTAGATCCGCATCCTCAACTACAGGGACAGGGATACCATAAAGCCAAAAAATGTAAACAACAAGACATTCTGGTTGTCAATCATACTAAATTTCCACCCAGGACTACACGTCACAGGTCACTAAACACAGATACACATTCATGACAGTCAAGGAACGTCTTAGGCAATACAAGCTTTGGGACTCCATCCTGTTCTCAGCATGTCTATGTGTAGTAGCAAAGGGAAATACTCAAATCGTTCCAAATCAAGAACAGGCTGGGCAATGGATGGACTCTTACGCCTCTGAAAACACTGAGACTGTGTCGATTTATCTGCAACAGCAGCCGCAAAATGCATCCTCCCGCCTCACCAATGCAGGTAAAAGGTGGAGGCAATCTCACCCCTCACAATCAGCAGGACCTGCATTGAGCCAGGCGCAGATTGAATGTTGCAAGGTACTCAAGGCCACAGCGGACATCACAGGATTTCAACTAGACCACCTGGCTCTACCATGAGCCAACAGGACCAGATCATCCACAATCACTCCTCCAAAGAGCCACAGGCATCTCAAAACTCTCACAAACTGCACAATGTCACTCCACAAATGTCCAGCTACATCACCTAACAAGCTGCACTTGTGCGCCACCTGGGTGACACACCCTTGGTAAATACAGGGACCAGCAGTCATGGCATGCCTATCCTGAACTGTTTTTTGTCATAATCCCTGTGAACTCCCACATACTTGCATTTTGGCTGTGTCATGATCACTAACTCCATGAGGACCCAGAGGGCCCTCTCATTCACAAACTGTGCTCACACTTGTTTCACCTATGTCGGTATGTATCTTCAGGCTGGGATGTTGCACTCTGTGGTGCATGCCCACTTGCAACTGTCTGGCAGCTGGGAACCTCACAAGAACCAATCACGACACTTGCATATCCTTGATCCATCATGCAGTACATAGCACACACACCTCTGTCATTGTGTGAATGTTGCCTTGGTACAAGGTTTTAATGATTGACGTTAGCCAATGTTCCCTATTGTACTAACTTATGCATTTGGAACTGTTTGCATTGCCATCTAACATCTGTAGTAGGTTAACTTCCAAACATTCAGTGCCAGGGTAGCTAACACTGCAACAACATTACATTTTTGCAACTCCTACTTGCCCATGTGCTCTCTAATTGATTACACTCTACACCTACTATGACTCCCCTCAAAATGGGCACATGGAATGTGCGGGGCATACACACTCCGTCATGTTGTTTGTAATTTTAACACTATCTCAAACAACACCATGTACAGCCAGCACAGCTACTGGAAAATCATTTGTCTAAAAGCTGAAATGCCACCTCTACATCAACATTGGCTGTGACTGTTGGATGCCACGGGATACTCAGTGTATGCAGGAGTGGAACAAATATTGGTCAGACTGGGGGTCATCTTTCCATCCATGAACGTCAAACTAGAGATCAAAGACAGCTATTTAGCAGTGCATGGTAATATAGACATCAGGCCTGTAGTACTTGCCTCACTGTATGCAAACACAGGGGGCGTTCTTCTATCACATTTTGCTAATACTAGCTCAATGGCATGTAGGGATACATTACCTTGCCTGATGAGCTATTGAGATTGTGACATTCGCATACCGTTCCATTGGTGCAATGGTGGCACCGCCTGTTTACACAAATCAACCAATTTAGCAAAATTAAAGGATCTGGTGTGACATGTACACTGCTAGTCTTTACATTGGTGTACCTTCTGAATGGTTCAGTCTCCAGACACTGTTTGCCAAATTTGTACCTTGACATCATTTGAGAAAATCACATCTGTGTGAAATAATTTTTATTTATTTACAATATTTAGAAATGTGGTGAGCATATAGGAAAAGTGCAGAGGGTGCCCGTTAGAGGGCCAGACAGAGACAATTGATTGTAACTGGGCCAAGGGAAGAGGCAACGTTCAGTCCACAGGCTGGTTGAAGTGGCAAGAAATCAGGTGATATGGCAGTCCATGGGGAGGTCTGAGAATGTTCCAGAGGACAGTGGAAGAAAGTGCAAGAAGTGTATGTGTGGCACGATACTGAGCACTGCACAACAGAAGAAACTGGGGCTTTGACACAGAGGGATGCTACTGCTTCCTCCTCAGCACAAAAGCACAGTCATCCTCATTTTCATCATCTGGTGTGTCATGTGCCTCACAGGTTTCAGTTGGTGTTGTGGGTGCAGCACTGTGAGGCACTGACACACCAGGTGGTGGAGCTGAGTATGTTGAGGCAGCAGCAGCATCCATCTGCACCAAACCTTGTGGCAGCAAGGAGGCAACAAGCAGGTGCAGGGCATTATATATCCCAGCAACCTGGCACATGAGGGCAGCCCTGGCAGCCAAGTCTTGGGCCTGCATCCACTCCATGCTCTCCATTATCTGGCGGATGTTGGTCAGATCCTGGCTGACACTGCTGGAGCTACCCTGAGCAGATAGTGGCTGTTGTCTCCGGATCATGACTACAGCAATGTCAGCCATGGACTTCTGGAGAGCATTGAAGGGGCTGTGGGTGTCTGTGAGTGTTTGCATGCAGTCCCTTATGGGACTGAGATACCCACGTAGGCCCTCAATTTGGTCTGCCAGTTGCTGAAACCCCACCTGCACCTTTTCCCCCATCTGCTCCTGGAGCTCGATGACCCGCCTTTGGAAGGCTGGGGTGGTGGGATCTGGCTCCTGGGAGCTAGCTGGGGCAGGAGGTGCCTGCTGCTTGTTGGTCTGAGCAGGGGTGGGGTTGGCGAAATGCTGCTCGGTTGCCCTTCTCCGGAGGCAGACGAGTTGATGTTGTCGATCAGGAGTTGCACGGAGTCGATGTCGATGTCCACATACTCATCCACGTCATCAGCGGGTGCTAGGCCAGGCTGCTGTTCAGGAGGTGCTTAGAGACAGCAGGACAATATCAGATCATACTGATTTGGGGGGGGGGGGGACAATTTGTTGCCAAATGGCTAAGAATTTGAAGAGGTTCCATATGTGAAGTTGTGGTGGTACATGGTGGTCTCACAGTGGCACATTGGCAATAAGACCTAGCTAAATGGCTCTGCTTTCAGGCTTAGAAACTGCCACTGGAGTGGAGATGATGTTAACGCTGTGCTTGACGATATGACATGTGATGTTAATTGACACTGGCAATAGGGCATCAGTTTGTGAGCCATTGTTGCATATGCTCATCCTTCCCCTTTATCCTGTTCCTATCCTCCCCTCCTCCTTAGTGGTTGGATCTTCTTTGTTCCTGTTTTGAACCAGGCTGTATAGCTAATGGATTACAGACTGCCATATCAACACACCACCCACCGCCTTAATAGGGACAGATACATGGAACGCTGATCAGTCTCCTGGTGTCATAGGGCCTTACTGCCAGCCTAATAACCATTGTGTCTCCAGGATGCCACTTTGGGAGTTTATATGCGTCCAGCTAGCTGCTGTGCCTATGATATGGTTGCATGAATTACTTCATGGCGTCCTACACCTCTTCTAAGGCCCACAGTGTTAGACATTAAGGGGCAGAAAAACAATAACTGACACATCCCTGCATGTCAGCAGGGATCCCCCAGTTATTGTGCATAACGCCTCAGCCAGCATGGATGTGCTCCATATAGAATGTGGCGCAACATGGGTCACAAACGGAACGGATGCCTGATGCATATCTGAGGTAAATGCATCCCATTGCTGGAGTGGGTTTGCAAGTGCAACGCAGCCCCTGACATGATTTGGGGGGCCCACATTTTTACAATGCTGCGTCCAACATTACACCAGCAACAACCACGCAGCATGGCCCCAAAAGTGAGTGAGTGAAATCTTTTACATTTCACACAAGCACTTGTATGAGGCATTACTGCGCCGGAACGTCACCCCCTGCCCATTGCATGCTGGAGTTCTGGACTTTTTGGTTCCGTCCAGAGGTGTCAGGGTACAACACCCGAAGACCCCGGAGTTCCACCTGCCTTGGTGCACAAATGAACAGAAACACGGGCTTCTCGATGGTGGCGTCAAAGACCAAAGGTTTATTACTGCAGGGACACAGAAGTCACAGAATCTACACACGGGCAGAGACTAGGAGCCTGTTCGATTTGTACAAAGAGAGCTGCTCCTTATATACGGTTTTTTATGCTAGGGGCAAATTCTTTACATGTAATACATTCCCAAAACCCTTGTGTCTAAAACAATAAATATTTGGTGTTACACAGGAACCGTCGATAATATCTGAGGCCAAACATTGCGAAAAGAGGGGTTCCCACTAGTTTGTCACAATTCCCTGTCAATATTGCATTCAGGACCCGGACCGCCTCATCGTAAAGTTCGTTACCTCCCCCTAATAAAGATTCAGAAAGAAAGAAACAGAGCCAGGTGTGGAAGATAGAAAAGCGGGATAAGGGATGTTTGTGGATTGTAAATGGGCAAGGCTACCAGCTTCGGCCGCCTAATCATGATCAGGTACAATGGACACGAAGACCAGTTTGGCAGGACTGGCCTCGGGCAGAGGAGGCAGCCTTTGTCGAATCATGCAGCTACAGCGTGATCTGGTTTAAGGTGCACGTGTCATGTAAGAGGTGAATCTCCGGCTACGGCTACGTGTCCTTAATCAAAGTGGAGTGAATGAAGTGATCAGAGGCTATTGCATATGTGAGGGCAAGGAAACACAAAATGGCGGCCATGATCTAAGATGGATGCCGTGGGTATATCAGAAATATGTCAATGGAAGGAGTGCTCTTGCTCGTAGCGTAGCGAAAACACTAGGATATACTAAATGGATCATTTGCGGTTCACTGATACCAATATTATGTATTTCCGACAAACTTGAAAACACGGGTTCAAGCCGTCACGGAACCGTCACGGAACCTCAGACCCTCCTTTTGCCCTTACATAGGCAATTACTCAGTCTATGTCAGAATCTAGTTCTATGCTCATCAGGTCAGTGACATGTTGTTGTATCATCATCCTTTCTCGTGTCTTTTCTCCAAACGCAGGTGGTTTTCTGAGACAAGTCGCAGCACAAAGACTACACAGAGCAGGACCACACTGGATAATCAGACAACATGAGAATAGGAATACTAGGATGACACCAATGACCATTAGAACCTTCCATCCCCACGCTGAGATCAGAGTCCAAAACCACTCCATGAAGGACCAGTTTCCCTTGTCTACATGTATGGAGTCTGAAATCTTGTGCAACTTAGAGATCGCCTCATAGACTGTTGGAGCATTATTAGGAATAAAGACACAGCAGCTCGATTGGATCATTCTGCATACCCCACCTCGATCTGCAAGTATAACGTCTAGAACCATACGGTTCTGCAACGTCATAAGCCTATCCGCCTGAAGCTCAGCTGTCAGATTGCTAAGGGCACCAGCAGTTTCAGTAATAGTAGATTCAACTACCCGTGTTAGCTGACGTATGTTTCTACTATTGGCCATAGGTCCCCAGAACGGAAGGAAGCCTTTGAAGAAGTCTCCGGCTTCCTGACCAGCGGTATCTTCCTTGCTGAAGACACCTCTCGCTACTCTTGTTCTGTGGTAATCAGGTGAAGCAGTGTATGTCGGAGGCAATAATCGAGCAATATAACATGATCCTGAGAAGTCGGCAGGCAACCATGTATAAGCTCTGTCTCGACAAATGAAATAGGTACCCCTAGCAGTAAGAAAGGCAGGGGAAGAGTTAGCCGGAAACACATAAGTCTCTACGCACTCACTCCTCCCTAGCTGAGCTCTCGGATTTCTCCCATTACCTTGCAAACAGACCTGACCTCGGTGAGGTACGACCCAGATTGGAGTTGAGCTTTTACGCTTGCTTTCTCCTAAACTAAGGCGATACTCTGAAGTATTCCAACTTAAATATACTCGCAATTCGTCTCTAGGGTATGATGGAGTATTATTGACGTCCTTGACCATGTCAATAATTCCCTGGACTAAAGCTTTGTTAGCAGAGTTATATTTAGTGGAACGTGGTGGACGTGGAGGATAAGTTTCAAGGGCATAAGCAAAGATGGTTTGGAAGGCCTGAAATGATCCATTATAGCTGTAAGGCAAAACCAAATAGGGAATACCTTTATCCATAGTGTGAGGTATCAAGCCACACACCCAGCAGTCTGTAGTGTTAACTACCAGTTGGTGTTGGTGCAAGAGCTGTACAAAAGTGTTGTTGGTGAATTCTGAGCGTCTGGCTTGCTCATGTTCCGGAAACGAGTGAAAAGAGTGTATAGAAGAAACAGTAGAAATAGCAGGATCAAGGGGAGGTACTGTAGAAACTGGCACAAAAATCAAACTTATGCTAAAGACGATTCCACCCACCAATGTTGCTAAAACAATCAAAAATGTAACGGCACATTGCATCAAGAAACATTTGCTGTGAAGAATTCTATTAAGTCTGTTTCTGCGAACGTAAATCACATTCTTTCGTTGCAGCGCAGGAAGCTCCATCTTCTACAATCCGCTCGCGACCACTGATGATGTGTACGTAGATGAAAATGCCTCTATCAGCCCTGGGAGTTCCCAGAACCAACAGAAAGATCGACCTTGTGTCAGACCCCTGCAAATTCAAACTAGGCACACAGCCACGACCCTACGGCTACCCAGACGGCAAGGCAATTTTAAAAACAATAAACAATAGCAAACTTCCTGGCTGAAGGCAAAAGGTTCAATATATCAAAATCACAATATGCAGTTGCCTGCTTTATTTGTCCTTTTTATGGCTTCTAAGGTTGTATTTCTGCTTCGCTGGTACTGTCTGATCGGAAAATAGTGTATCACTAGCAGCTGTTGCAGAGTTTAAGTTCGCAGATAGCAAAGTTTCTTCTGATGCTGGAGACAAATGTTCAGTGTTCAAAGGAGTCTTTTCAGGAGGAGAGTCAAGTTTCAAAGTGTCAGTAATCAAATCGGCATCGCTGAAAGGGATAAATTTCGGAGTGATTTCAGATTCGGAGGCACCAATTCCCTTCTTCACCCAGTCGTCGTAAGGCAGCGGCAACGGAGCACGCTTTACGTGAGAAGCGTGAATCCAGTGTTTTCGGCCAGCGACACGTACGGCTGTCCTCGTTGCCAGCAGGACCTGGAAGGGGCCGATGTAGCGAGGCTGAAGATTCTTTGTCCTCGCGAAGTTTCTGACCACCACGTGGTCGCCGGGTTTCAGCTGATGCCCTGGACTCTCCGGAGGTTTTGGCAAAGCATCAAAGACCTGTTGATGAATAAGACTTAATTTAGCAGTCAAGTCGTAAAGGTAGTCTATCAACATAGGATATTCAATGGAGCAAAATTGTTTAGGCCTTGGCACACCCCAGACATTTGCCGGGCGGCCAAATACAATCTCATATGGAGAAAGCCCTATTCTAGAATGCACTGTTGCTCTCGTTGATAACAAGGCCAAAGGAAGTGCGTCTGGCCAAGCCAAACCTGTGGATGCTTGTATTTTGGCTATTTTAAGCTTGAGGGTGCCATTGTAACCCTCCACTAGACCAGCTGACTGGGGATGGTTCGCACTATGAAATTTTTGTTTCAATCCTAGACCAGCACACACACTCTGCATAACTTTCCCTATAAACTCACTTCCGTTATCTGACCATACAATCCGTGGCATTCCATACCTAGGAAAAAATTCCTTGAGAAGAATTTTGGCAGTTGATAAAGCAGTGTTGTCCTTTAGTGGGTATGCTTCTATCCACCTGGAAAAAGCACAAACTACCACCAGGACGTATTTTAAATTGTTGCAGCGTTCCATGTGAATGAAGTCTAACTGAATCACTTCAAAGGGGCAGGAAGGAGGAGCGAAATGACCAGCTGGAGTTGGAATTCCCTTGCCAGGATTATGCATCAAGCACACCATACAATTTTTCACCACTTTCTCTGCACACTTACTGATTCCCTCATTCTTCCAGACCGGAGCCAACATCTTACATATCCCTTTAGAACTTATATGCGCTACTCCATGCGTCATCGTCACTACTGCAAGCACATATGCATCAGGCAACATCCAACGCTGCTGTTCTGTCAAATCAATCCAACATCCATTCGAGTCCAACTTGCCCGTACTTTCTCTCCATACACGTTTCTCTTCCTCAGTCGCTTCTTTCTGAATCTCTTTCACACTTTCCATAGTGTCCTCACACATCCCAGACTCAGCAATCCATCTTGCAGACGTAGCAACGTACATTCTACTCATCGTGTCTCTAGCTGTCTGTTTAGCAGTTTCATCAGCAAAGGCATTCCCACGACCAACATCATCCGTGATTGCTTTATGAGCACTGCACTTCACAATCGCAACTTCAGTCGGCAAGGTTAGAGATTCTAACAAGTCGTTAACTAGCTGACCATGTTGAATCTTAGTCCCATGGGACGTAATGAAACCTCTTTCTCTCCACAACCGGCCAAAACTATGGGCCACGCCAAATGCGTACTGACTATCTGTGAACACATTCACTCTCTTTCCCTCAGCTAAAACACACGCTCTCGTAAGAGCTATTAACTCTGCAGCTTGGGCAGAATTCTGACTCACTCTTGCAGTCTCCACAATCGTCTTCAAAGTCGTTACCGCGTAGGCAGCAGTCACATCACCATTCTCCAATTTAAAACATGACCCGTCCACATACAGCGTACCATCTGGGCCGGACAGGGGAGTATCTTTCAAATCGATACGTCCTTTTGTCTCTTCCTCCGTTTTGAAATAACAGTCATGTGGCTCAGAATCACTCGACTCTTGATCAGTCGGCAACAATGTTGCTGGGTTCAATACATTGCATCTTTTGATCTGAATATGACTCGCTAATAACGTCAGCTCGTAACCAGATAATCTCGCACTAGTAAGGTGTTGTGTCTTCGTTCGGTTCATGAGTGTATCCACTGCATGAGGAACCATGACCACTAGCATATTGTTCATCACCAAACCAGCAGATTGTCGAATGGAAGCCGCAGCTGCCGCTGTAGCCCTCAAACAACTAGGTAATGCTCTAGCTACCGGATCTAATGTTGATGAGAAATACGCACAAGGGCGTTGTTTATCACCAAACTTCTGCGTCAGAACACTCAACGCGCAACCTTCTCTTTCGTGAACGTAGAGCGTGAATGGCTTGCTGTAATCAGGTGTACCTAATACAGGAGCTGAACACAAAGCTTTTCGTAATTCAGTAAAACTCTCTTGACATTCATCAGACCATGGCACCGGACTCGAAACATTTTTCCCAGTCAAAGCTACCAATGGTTTTGCTAAAAGAGAAAAATTTGGGATCCACTGCCTACAGTAAGAGGTAATACCTAGAAAGGCACGTACTTCCCTCTGTGTGCGTGGAACACTCATCTGCGTAATTGCTTTTATTCTTTCTGGGGTCAACTTCCTTCCCTCCTTTGACAAGAGGTGACCTAGGTAGGTTACTTCTTGGCAGCAGTATTGCATTTTGGAAGGTGACACCTTATGATTCAAATTAGACAAATGATGCAATAGTGAAATTGTAGCTGCTTTGCAAGTTTCCTTGTCATCGGCAGCCACTAAAAGATCGTCTACGTACTGTACTAGGGCAGAACCTGGAGGAAGGACAAAAGAATCTAACTGACTTTTTAAAGCTTGACTGTAAATGGATGGACTTTCACAATAGCCTTGTGGAGCGCGTTTAAATCTGAAACTTCGACCTCCTAAACAGAAGCCGAAAATATCCCTACTTTCTTCGGCTATCGGAATGCTAAAGAAGGCATTCTTCAAGTCGATGACTGAGAACCAATTGGCTGTAGCGGGAATCAATGTTAGCAAGGCAGTAATGTCTGGCACTACAGGAAACTGCGGAATTACAATCTTATTAACTTCTCTAAGGTCTATGACAAACCTATAAACTGGAGGCTTTGTAGGATCAGTTCGCTTCAGAATCGGTAATACAGGACTGTTACAGACATTTCCTCTAGTTTCCTCAACTACACCCTTCTTAATCAAGTCTTGCACAATCAATAAAAGTGCACGCTCACCTTCACTCGATATTTTATACTGAGGAATTCTTGGAAATTTCACATTTGCTTTCAAAGTTACTACATACGGTGGAATTTCTAGGAGACCTACATCATTAGGACCAGTCGCCCAAAGAGAATCAGGGAGTGAACGTAGCTCCGGCGGGAGTGCGTCCATTGACAAGTACATCGGAGAGGTGATATTTTTACCCAATGTAAGCTGTACTCCTTCCGGAGAACAGTACAATGTCGCATATAGTCGTTTTAACAAATCTAAACCAAGCAGATTTTCATTACAACCTGTCGTCAAAATCAGGGGTGCTTTCAATTGGCACGGTCCAACAGAAATAGACAAAGGACCAGATATCGGGTTGTACACAGGGGCGCCTGAAAAACCTACGGAAACATTTGTTGAGCCAGACAAAGGTGCGCCAGGGAGTTTCGCATGCATGATAGAACTTTTTGCGGCACCAGTATCCAACAGAAACGGTTCGACTACACCTGATGTTGCTACTGCGACATAAGGCCCACTCTGATCCACTGGAACTGATACTACTCCCTCTCTTTGTCCATGGCTGTCCTAGTACCCATTTTGTTGAAAACCCTCTTCTACTTCACAATAATCTTCAACAAGATATTGCTGAGATCTATTTTGCTGAACAGATTGTCCATTTCTCTGATCAAAGTGATTGGAGGGGCGATCATTCGTTTGTGGAGGCATAGCACCTCGTCCTCGTCCTCTAGAATTCTGCACAAAACCACCACGACCTCTCTGAGCTGCTGCCGCATTATTTTGCGCTAAAATCTGACAATCATTTTTATAGTGACCCTCTTTCTTACAGTACGCACACTGATTCCACTGGTATTGAGGCCTGGTCGAATTATAATCTGTCTTTTGATACGAATTCTGTTGCATATTAGTCTGATTCGTGCGAGGCGGATACGCCTGCTGTAAAAGAACTTTAGTTTTTAAATCTTTCGTTTTCTTTTCTGATTTTTCCTTTTCCTCTTTATCTCTATTTTCGTAGTACTGTGCAGTCGCAAGTATTTGCGCTGTCGTAGATACAGCCCACGCACTTTCTGAGTCTTTCAATTTATTGCATAATTCAGGTAACAAATTATGCACAAATTTATCGACAAACAATCTTTGTCCTCCTTCAGTGCTCATGTCCTGACCACTATGATCCACAAAAGTCTCTTCGAACCTTGTGAAGAAGTCCGAGACACTTTCGTCTTTCTTCTGCTTGCATGCGGATAATTTATCCCAATTAACACGCAATGCTGGCATCAGAGTCTTCATTAGATCAATTATTCTACCTGGCAGATTAGCGATCAAAGGTTCAGGTTTCGCACCACCTATTTGTTGATTATCTGCTGCAGTGATAGCTGCCCAATCACCACCTAAAGCAGCCTGATGATCCTCTCTACGAATTTTAGCCCACACTGGTTGCGGAACTACATTACCAAACAACATATCAATGTCGGCTAAGTTCATTATACAAGCCTCAACTGTCTGTGTTAATTCCTTGTAATATCCGGCTGGATTCTTACGCGGATCTGGCAAGGCCCGTTTCACTGCTAACACTTCTGCTCGCTTCCATGGAATGTGTATCCACACTCGTTGGAACTGTGCTGGAGCAGCTACAACACCATTCGGTGCGTCAGCTTGCACAGCTTCGCGCCAAATTGGAGGAACCTCCCTCATAGGATATTGGCGACTTAGCTTCATTTTACCTTTCTCTAAATCTCTCGGTGAACGAAGAGATGGATCATTCCTAAAACTCAAAATAAGTTCCATCGCTTGCTTTATATTCTCACCCACTATCATTCCAGCAGCAAACTCCTTCTGCACTTTAATTAAATCTTCCAAATCTGATTCGACATCGTCTTCTTCTATCTCTTCACGTAACAACGAGCACATCTCATCAAAGACGTATCGTTGCGTTGGTTCTCCCCACTGCATAAATGTGTCTAGCACATCTCTTGTACTATATCTTTTACCCTTCGAAATCCATCTGAGAGCCGTGGAATCTAAAACTCCCCGTTCCTCAGTACTTGGAAGCTGACTCCGTCTCTGAACAGAGTCAGGAGTAGGAGTCTTAATCAAGGTTTTATATATAGGAGACAGCATATTAGTAACAGAATCAGTGATTCTTCGACGAACAGAAAGTGGAGTTAGTACACTCGCAGACATAGAGAATGCAGTAGAGGTAGGAATAGATGACGAAACAGTAGGAGTATCGAGGAAAATAGTTTCTGGAGCAGTAGGTACAGGGGTAGGTATAGGGGTTGGCAGTGTAGGAAGAGGAGGAGCTGTAGGAACATTTACATTCACCACAGGAAGTACAGGAACTTGATTCTGAGGAACAAGGACACCAGGTTGTCCAGCAACCGGCAATTGAACATTCGGTATAAGTTGGGCCGCAGCACCTTGTGCGTACGGTGGAGGCGACCGTAACAGATAAGATAGCAGAGGATCGTTTTCAGAATCCTCCAGTATCTTAGCCATTTTCGATGGCAAGGCAGGATAGCACTTGTCAATCGCTAAGTTATGCTCTCTAATGGCTACATCTATGACCTTCTCACACTCGTTAGCCTGCAACTGTTTAGTCGCTTGTTCTAGAGTTAACTCTTCTTGTTCTTTCTGCTCTTTCTTCAACCTTCTCATTTCTCTCTGTTTGGATTCTTTCCGCCAATAACGGAAGGAATCAAACATTGCCGGCCGGGCTTTCTTTTTGAACAATTTCTCTTCTAAATTGTCGAGAATCTCTTGTTCAAAACTACCATGCAGTGGCCAACTAAGGACACCATCCTTCTTACAATAGCGGACCCATATCTCATTATAAGTTATAGGACCCACGCCATATTTGCAATATAAATCATATAGGGGAGTCCCAATCGGAGGAACCAGACAAGAGTCCTCCAATCGTGAGTCACGGTTGCAACCAAAACAAGACAACATTTTCCGACTTACCATTTTCAGTCCGGAACACAAAACAAACAAAACACGGAACAAATATGTGCACTCGAACCAAGAACTTAGGCCTACCAAAACGAACTGATGTATCGATACCCAAAACTAAACCAAATAGATTATCGTAACTAGAACAACCAGTGATAATCTGACAAAACCAAACCAAACCAAGAACCGATCAAGGATTTTTAACAATCCTCACAAAAGTAACCAGCTAGCTATCACTAAATACTTAACTGAGTCACTGAAGACGTCACCAAGGAGAAACCCGTCACGTTTCGCCGTACTAAGGACTGCACCACTTCGGGTCCAAGACAGGGCGACGGTCAAGGCAACGGCCCACTGCAGCCGTCCTGAACGGGAAACCCTCGTGGAAGAGAACTTCAGGGCCACTTTTGCGATATGCCGGGATCGATGAAGTGGGGCGCCTCCCTCAGGAATCTTCACACGAAGCTTCTCGAACTCTTCAGGCTTTTGGACCGGTACCGAATGACGTCGCCCCACGTTGGGCGCCAATTGGAGTTCTGGACTTTTTGGTTCCGTCCAGAGGTGTCAGGGTACAACACCCGAAGACCCCGGAGTTCCACCTGCCTTGGTGCACAAATGAACAGAAACACGGGCTTCTCGATGGTGGCGTCAAAGACCAAAGGTTTATTACTGCAGGGACACAGAAGTCACAGAATCTACACACGGGCAGAGACTAGGAGCCTGTTCGATTTGTACAAAGAGAGCTGCTCCTTATATACGGTTTTTTATGCTAGGGGCAAATTCTTTACATGTAATACATTCCCAAAACCCTTGTGTCTAAAACAATAAATATTTGGTGTTACACAGGAACCGTCGATAATATCTGAGGCCAAACATTGCGAAAAGAGGGGTTCCCACTAGTTTGTCACAATTCCCTGTCAATATTGCATTCAGGACCCGGACCGCCTCATCGTAAAGTTCGTTACCTCCCCCTAATAAAGATTCAGAAAGAAAGAAACAGAGCCAGGTGTGGAAGATAGAAAAGCGGGATAAGGGATGTTTGTGGATTGTAAATGGGCAAGGCTACCAGCTTCGGCCGCCTAATCATGATCAGGTACAATGGACACGAAGACCAGTTTGGCAGGACTGGCCTCGGGCAGAGGAGGCAGCCTTTGTCGAATCATGCAGCTACAGCGTGATCTGGTTTAAGGTGCACGTGTCATGTAAGAGGTGAATCTCCGGCTACGGCTACGTGTCCTTAATCAAAGTGGAGTGAATGAAGTGATCAGAGGCTATTGCATATGTGAGGGCAAGGAAACACAAAATGGCGGCCATGATCTAAGATGGATGCCGTGGGTATATCAGAAATATGTCAATGGAAGGAGTGCTCTTGCTCGTAGCGTAGCGAAAACACTAGGATATACTAAATGGATCATTTGCGGTTCACTGATACCAATATTATGTATTTCCGACAAACTTGAAAACACGGGTTCAAGCCGTCACGGAACCGTCACGGAACCTCAATGCCTCCTTCTGGCACTGGACTTTTGAACTTGACATATATCACAGATGCGTGACACTGTGGATACCCCGCATCTTTTGCACCACCACTGCATCACAAGAAGGGACGCAATGGCGGCATGAAAGAGGCGCAAGGGGCGTGTAATTCAGCACCATGAAGTATGGTTGTTGGAGTTTAAATCTTCCATAATGGGTGTTGCCTTGGAACAACTGCATGCTGCTGTATCACATAATACAAAATGTATGAAATGTAAATGAAAAATGAAACATATCAACATTAATAAAAAATAAAATGGTTTTAAAGTTATTCAAACAAAGTCCAAGCAAAGTTTTAATCATCATCACCATAAAAATACACCACTGTATCATACTGTATCACCATTGGGCCCTTTGAGACCTCTTAGCGTGTACTTTTTAATTGCATTTCCAAAAACGGGCCACATTCACATATCAGTTTTACAATGTAAACCTTTGCGGCCTATTTGCGACCATAATTTCTTTGCTATAGCTAAATTTTTAACACTAACACACAGGAAGTGATGTATTACTGCTTCCTGTCACAGGGGTGTAGTATTGACATTCACTTTCACTTTTCAGCACATTGCTTGTGAATGTGCTCAGAGGAGGAGGTGTATGTTGGATTGTGCTGTTGCTGTGGGATTTTGAGAGTGGTGATGTGTGCTCTGTCCTGTCAAAAGTGTCTCATTGGTCTGTTTCAATTGTTTACATTGTTTGTGTGTCTACTGTCATCAGTCTTGTTGTATTTGTGTGGGGTTACTTAGTTAGTTAGTTACAGTTTGATAAGTGGGTTATTATTTATTTGATTTTAAGTGGGTAACAGGTTGCAGGGGGATGCCGGCTGTGGGGAGGTCAGAGAGGATGAGTAAGGGGGCATTGGGGGGCTTCCTGTGGTTGGTTAAGTGTTACCTACCTTTGATGTTTGAGGCTGGGGGACGTATCCTTCACGGGTGCAGGTTGTCGGTGAGGAAGGTGCGCTGGGAGCATGTGAGGGTGCAGATGGAGCGCTACTTTGGAGTAAATCGTAACTTACCCCAGTGGAAGCAAAGCTGGTAAGACATGTTGGCGCGTGAGGCGGACCTGCTTGAATACACAGGAGTGATACCTGGCTTACAGGGTGGTAAGTACTAAGCCTATTTTTTAACATCACACAACATATGTATGAACGTGAGTGATGTGTGTGACAAGTGTGTATGACATGTACATGCTGTCTCATAACTGTTATACTGTGACAATGTGGTCCTGACAATGTTATTAGACAGAAAAGACCTACACATGATTCAGGTGACTTAGGATTGGAAGGACTACCTCTTCCAAACCCAGTGTGTGCATCAGTGGAGTAGGTGTGTGAGTAGTCAATCCAAATATCCCTTATGGTATAGCACCATCAAGTGACAGTTGTGGTGAGTATTCACATTGTAATTGATGTGTGAAAACATATTTGCGCTGTGAAGACCACATATGGTACAGAGATCTCCCGTGTGACACTTGCCAAAAAATAACAATGTCATAGTGAGTGGCCACTCATCAGTAAGGGTTGGAAGGCACTGGGGTATTTGCATTTAGAAGTCCATCAAGGGTGGAGTCAGTCGAAGAGATGTTTCCAGCATTTATCATCCTTATTGGTGAGCACTTTTGTCTGTCGGAGGTGGGGATGAATCTCAATGCGGGCTATGTCTGCAAGGTGGGAAAAGGAGCATACTTACAATCTCGTCTCTCTTGTGCCAATAGACACTTTGTAGGACAGATGGCTGATCAAAGGGTTTTTTCATGTGTGTAAAGTAAGCTGTACGGTGAGGTAAGCTGGCCCAAGGTTGAAGAGGGCTGTGTGAGCGTTGTCTGAAATGAATCTTGCATACAAGTAGAAGATGTTTGTGTGGCAGGGTTCCATGCGGCACACAGTGTGGCTTGACTTCATACACTACAGTGTGTCAGCGTTGGTGATGGGTGTCCAGTTGTTGATTGTTGGTTTGTGGTTGGTGGTTGTGTAGCTGTTGGAGATGCATCTGTGCATGTCTTGTGATGCAATGGCGTTGGTGTAGTTATCCTCAATGTTTGTGATGGAGTACCTGAGTCATGTGTGTGGATCTTGAGCACCGATTCAGATGCTGTCTGTTTGTGGGAGTAGGACCGTTGTTTCTGTGGATGGTGACAGGCTTGAAGGTGGAGTGGACACATCAACAGTAATTCTATTCAATACGGGATGTGGCATGAGCTCATTGACTCTCCTGTTGTGAAGTGTGGCGCACCTGTGGGTCCCGATGTGTGCCTGTGCTCAGTCACAATCTGGCTGAGGCACATTCCAAAGAGAAATAGTCGTAGGTCCTGCTCCTTTCTTCCCACAGCGGATATCATTGAGTAGTGTTACAATGATTAAAAAATCGCAACGTGAGGTGTGAGGTGCAATGTGGCATGATGTGGTTACATCAGACACACAATGCAGGCATTTGGGGCTGTTATATGTGACCCGCTGTGCAGGATACAGACTTGGCACTGTTAGGCCAAACTTTGTACAATTGGGCAAAGACAGTGTGCATGATACCGTGTCTGTGTCCAGTTAAGGTAACTGTACATATAGAAGCAGAACCAGTGTGTGTGTGACCTATGTGCAAATCAGAACACAGTGTGACTAGCGCAGAGCTCCAGGAGAAGCAGAACTTTACCTGAAAAGCCCCAGTACATGGTTCATGTGCAGTAATGTCCTTGTCAGGTCAATAGACACTCCGGTAGTTTGGCATCTCCAGAGTGTCATACATTCCAAAGCACTGTGTAACTGCCTCTTACAAACTGCAGAGATCACACCATACGCAGTATAATTTAGACATGATGCCTGTGTGGAAATGGTGCCTTGAAATTGCGACACACAATTTTATGTGCATGTCTCACAGCATGGATGTTTTGTGTGGCCCACCACTGCATTGACAGGCCATGTGTGCATGGCAGTCATATTGAACAGGGTCATGCGGATAACAAGTCATTCACCACCACAGTGATGTTGTTTTTACTGTGACTGTAATGTTTTTCCTCATGTTTATGTCACGTTTCTTGATGTCTGTAATGACACATATTTACATTTGTTCACTCACAGATGGTCGTCAACCCATCACACGGTGTGACGTGGAACGATTCAGGGACCCACACGCCACTGGTGAGTATTGGCATTTGAAATTGCCATTTTGTGGTGTCATGAATGTCAGTACCGAATGGTACACATGGTTGATTGGCATTATGGGTGTGTCCCGCATGTCACTCTGCCACAATATGCAGATGTATAATGGGGATCCGATCTGTCTGCGAATTGTCAGTTGGATGTGGGGCAACGCATATCATTCTCAGTTGTTTACACATCAAGAGAGAGTGATACAGCTTTAAATTCCTGGGCATGAAATATAGCACTGATTCAAGCTAACTAGTCATTGTTCATAAAATGATGCCGGTACCATTTTAGCACATGGTGAATAGCAATGCATAGTCAATGAGGCACACATCCTTGCTGTGACCTTGTGTGTATCGTCCAATGTGCGTGCAGTGGCTGTTGCGTTGTGCACCAGGATGCTGTGCGGTTAACGCCATGTAAGCATAGACATGTTGGCACAGTGAGATCAGAAGATATGCTGCATTGCTGCTTCACAGTAGTGGCAGTGTGTAGCTCATAGTGAAAAGTAGAAATGTAATGTTACCCACACATTAAATGGATGTGTATGTCAATTGCAGTTGCATATTTGTGCACTGCAGTGGTGTGCTCAGGCTGTGTCTGTGGTGACATACCATGCTTGTCTCTGGATCATGTGTAAAGACTCCTCTGTCACAATGGGTGGCATCAGACAACAAGCATTTAGTGAGCATGCTTTCACTCTGCATCATCTGATCTCACATTGATTTAGCTATGTGTGGCTCTCAAACACTCTGTGAGTCGACTTTGTCATTGGCAATAGCATGACCTCATGACCCCAGGGTGCCATTGCTATGTGTAATCCATTTTTACTAATTGCGTTGTGAACGCACATGTGTTGTCATCTACTAGGGGTTATATGACGCCCATGAGTGGGATGAAGGGTTACAAGATATCTGCCCCTCACAGGGTAAACAAAGTCAGACATTGTATAGTGATGGTTGAGTGAGTTAATGCAGTTAGTGGTAAAGTCTGTGTTCATAGCACAACCTTGTTTCATGTGTGATGTGTGATGCAGCCAAAGTCTTTTTGTTATTAGGGGTGTCCCGTCTTGTTCCTGTGCATGTAGGCAGAGCTTACAATAGGTTGACATTCACATATGCACACAGCCACACTAGCACTCATGTAAAAGAGTGCCAGTCTTGACACTGACCACATGAACTGTACCCTGTTGCTGGTAGACACACATGGCCGCTCATGTGCATTGTACAGAAGTAGCAGCAGTGTGTCACAGGATTAGAAGAGGGTGGTGCTGGCCACGGAGGGGTAATGCCTCCATACTCAAGTGAATTGTACATGTTGAACACACTCAGGATGCACAATGGTGACATGTTATGACCCTGTCATTAGCATTTTGAATTGTCTGTACATGTACCCTGCCATACACTGTCATGTCAATATTCATAGCCTGTAGTGTCTGAATCATGCCTTGACATTTATGTGGACAGGTCACTTTGTAACTTTACAGAGTTAGGCTTGTGTGTTGCCTACCATGTTGTATAGGAAGTTTTTATTTATTGTCATTTTGGACCGTGACATAGTGTGATTGGCGGGAAATTCACATTTATTATATTTTACAGACAACATAACTCCAGAACAGGCGCATGCCTTCCAGGTGGCAAAACAAAGGTTGCACCATGCCCGACGGGTGAAGAAGAGGTACCAGAACATGTCAAGGAAGCACCTGTCTGAGAATAAGGCTGGAAGGTGGTGCCCGATCCCTGAGGTTATTAGGGTCCCTGCAAGGTGCAAAACCTCCACCGCTGATGCCAGTGCAGGACAGATCACTTTTGCGCAGGCGCTGGCAACACCCATCACAATGCCAGTTCTCCCCCAACCAGCCAGGGGACAGTCCCCCCCCAACAGCCAGGTGCCAGTTCCCCCCGCTTCCGACCAGGGGATAGTTCCCACCCCAAGCAGCCAGGTGCCGGTCCCATCCACAAGCAGCCAGCTGCCAGTGCCAACCACGAGCAGCCAGGGAACAGGTCAACCCCCAAGCAGCAATTGGAAACTTCCCCCCACAACAAGCGAGGAGCTTTTCCCCCCCAAGACTCTGACTCAGATGACAGAGGCACTCACATTGATGTGGAAGGAGATGCAGAGGAACAATAAGTTGGTGTGAGAGGTGCGAAGCGAGATGCTTTACTTGAACAGGCAGATTCATGAAATCTGCCAGAAGCTGGAACTTCCGTGAACGTCCGATGTTATCCCCACTCCCTTTGTTTCCCTTCCCACAATGTTATTATGTTTTTAGATATGTTCTTAGTATTGTTAGTATTTAGTTAGAGTAGCTTTAGAATAAGTATAGTTAGTTTATTAGGGTAATATATATATATATAGGTAGGATAAGATAGTGTTGGGGCTAAGTTTCTTTTCTCTTTGGGTGGCGGGTTGATGTCCTTTTTTTATTCTGTGTAGTAGTGATTAGTTAGTGTTACATGTATAGTTTAGTTTAATATATGTTTAGTTTTTTTAGATATGATAGCAGTAGTGAATAGTGTTAGTGTAAGTTGTTTTAAGTTTCATTTTATAGAATAAATACTGTTGGATTTATTACTGGTTGCACTGATGTGAGGGAGGATGCAGTGTGTCAATGTTGCTACATTGTATGGTACTCATGCCATCTGTGGAATAATCCCTGTATGTGTGACTATGGATGACACCTGTTACTCTGCAGCATGTCTAGTGTACAGTTAACCTTAGCTCTGGTCACAGTTAACTTGCATAGCTGACAGATTTCATAGGATTGGGCACTGCCTAGTCTAGTGACATCTAATTAGTGACGCACATCATATAAAGTGTGATGCACTGAGTTGCACAGCACAATGTTGCACATTTGAAATTCAACATAGGAACATGGCATTACGAGTCTGTCAGAGTTGCTACAGTTATCCATCACCGAGAGGTATGTAATCCCCAAATGACACATATTGCTTGGGAGAACTGCACATCTGAAGCTCCAGGCTCGGAGTCCATCTCCATTGCAAAGACCTTGGCACACTTGATGCATGGGGCCAGTGCATAAGCTTGGTCAGCCTCCCATGTTTTTGTGCATGGATGACCAATCTTGTCTACATGCTTTTTGGGGGGCAGATGTGTTTTATTGTTCACGTCACAGGTCACAACAGTGTTTGTGTATCATATGAGTAATGTGGTAATGACTAATGCTTTTTGAATTAGGGTCATTCACAGATGCCATTTTTGGTTAGCAGTGGTAGTAGACTGGCAAAACTTGTACAATCGTCCTTTTGTGACACCCATAATCAGTTAAGCGATGCCTTAGTCATGTATGATGTATTCTTGCAGGCACACTGTTCGGCATCACCAAGGTGGTGACATGTTGCATTGCTCCCTCTACCAACAGTGTCATTGCCACTCATATAGGCTATTTGTTTGCCATTTCCTCACAGTGATGACAGACTGGATTTATTGCAAAAGATACACTCTAGATGTTAAATGCAGTACTACAGACATCCAGGGTCACACTGGCCAATATGCAGTCATTGTGCACAGCATGAGAGGGCTCAGTATGTTTTGGGCATTGTGTGTGCACAGGTATAGTCAGTATGACAGTTAGCAAATGTACTACAGTCACTATTGTGGAGTCAAATGGAGTGCTGCAGACTTCCTAGTACAATCTATGTATGTTGCACATGTTACCTTAGCTCACCTCACTAATGTGAATCTGCTCTGCAACATCTAGGGCCAGATGTAGGTAGCCCAATACCGGTTGGTAACGGCTGAAATTCGGTAATTTACTGAATTTCGGCCGTCACCGACCGGTATTTAGACCCTTCCAATGTAGGTGACGATTCGGTATTTACCGATTCAGTAAATACAGAATCGGTATTTACCAATTCGGTAAATGCTATGTAGAAAGCACATTAAACAGTGCTTATGTGCTGTAAGAATTCGTTAATTACCACCAACATCAAGTTGGTGGTAATTACTGAATTCTTTTAAAAAATCACTTTTGAATTTAATTTGAAGTGCCCCCTTAGGGCATGTATGTGTGCCACATGTGCACCCTTGCCCTATTCAGGGGTGCAACAGGGTGTCAATGTGACATCCTGCCACCCTTGAATATGTGCGCCCTATTACCGATTCGGTATTTACCGAATCGGTAATAGTAAAAGGCTTCCCATTCATTCCTATGGGCCTCCAGGCCCATAGAAATGAATGGGAATTACCGAATTGGTAAATAACGATTCTTAAATACCGAATCTTACAGATTCGGTAAATTTTACCACATTTTTCCCTACATACCATTTACCAATTCTAAAATACCGAATCGGTAAAATTCGGTATTTATGAATCGGTAAATTAGATTTACCTACATCTGGCCCCTTGTGATGTGATATGCAATGCACAACGTCACAAATAGCTTTGTCAGCCACGTCCAGCATAAGAGATTTGTTAGTCGAATATGGTTTCCAATCCTTCAGTGGGACACTACTTGTGTGCCGCGACTGACTTGTACATGCATTTATCAACAATAATGCGTGGGTACCTAGCTAGCTTGTTATGTCAGATAAATGTGAGCACAGCATCTTAGCCCGTGTACTGTTGTTTTCACCCCTGTGCACCTTATCCACTGTCTGCCTGCCGGAGTTGTTTCTGATCATATTTACAGTTGTATAATCATTTTCAGCACTCTGCCCCAGTCAACTTGAAATGATAGTGTACCTCGTGTTCTATATTTGGCCATCTGTTGTTTATACCTTTCCTCTGCTCATCTCCACCCTCACTTCCCCCTGCAACATCCCCTGCATCCACACCTCCACGCAAGGCAAATTGACCTGCTAGCCCTTCACAGATGGTCCTCACTCCAACGTACACTTCCAATGGCAGACACTGTGTAGCGACATTGCAGGGACACCAATGCCGCTCATGATGCTGGCCTATATGTGTCCTTCTACACCTGGACCGCGCACAGCTGCGCAAGCACACCTGCCACACACAGGTTGCACATTATACAATGCCAAAACGATGGCATCAGCCTCCACGCACTCAACATGTGAAATCACACACCTGCTTCCGAGCGTCCCCAGAACACACACAAGGACCCTCCTCACATTTGATCTGCAGCTCATTTAGCTTGCCATCCACTGATCCACCAGCCATCATGTGAACTACGCATGGGCAAAGCACTACACTACGCTCGTGTAGTTTGCAAAGTTAGCGCAACTTTGCACTACGCGAACAGTCCGTAGAACAGTGCGAACATGCGTAGCATAGTGTAGGATAGTGCAGTGGTCATTATTTGCTTATTCGCAGGCCTCAACTTCAAGTTGGCGACGGCGAGCAAGCAAATCGACATCCTTGCAAGACTTTTTCTGTGTTTGCAATCAGCAAAATCACGTTTATATTTGCGTGCATGGAAAATGAAACTACCGGTGCGATACTCAACACAGGGAGGTCAGGTTTCTTATTGCGAGTGGTCGCACATACTCACAACTGCTCACGATGAGAGACTATCAGTCTGCATTGAGAAAGCTGCAGCTCGGGTAAAAATGTACTTGAGCGGCAGAAAGGTACAGCTCGCACTCTGCAAGATGCCGTTTTCAAAGATTCCACAGTGCCAGATGCTTGTCTGCACTGTGCAATCATTGAAATTACATATTGCACAGTGCAGACATGCTACTACGCAGTTGGTGTGGTGCTATGCATAACAACGCATAGGGCTACTTCACAAACTACGCCCACCCCTAGTGAATCCAACTTCCTCAGACCCATTCTTCTGAAAACACACTCTGCCTACAAATACGCACTTGTACTCTGGGACCAAATTTTCACTACATCACCAGACGTTGCCTTCCTGCCGGAGAGCTGCCTGTACCCCTCCACAGCACACATCATCATCTTTGACATCCTGGACAGCTACAAGTGCATCAGCAGGGACCACGACAACGGAGTAAGAGTAAGAAATGCCATCATCCACATGAGCAGTCTCAGAGTCTCAAAGATCAGCAACAACCTCATAATCAAGGAAGTACACCTGTACTTCATGATCCACACCTATCACAACACACCCCTCAGAGTGCCAATCGTGTACAGACCCCCCAACCCTGATTACAGTTCAGGTACTACATTGCCAACTTCATCAGTACACATGCCCTGCCTGCACAGACGACATCCTCCTCTGGGACCTGGAGTTCCACCACGGTAAGGACACCACCACCACCTCCGCAGCCCAGATTGACAGCCTCACAAAAGTCTGACTCAGGATACTACTCACAACACCCACACACTCTGTCTGCTAAATGCTTGTAAACATCTTATCCGCTTCGTCACACGTCTCCTTCAGACAAACCACCCAACTCCAATGGACTGCCCATGCATCCATCCACTTCACCAACAGGCACCCCACCACATACCACCACACACACCAGATCACCCACCAGGGCACCATAGTCCCGCTAACCACCACACTTGCCCGTGGCCCAAACAGCTACCACACCAAACCACACCCCGCCGCACACGACCTCAGACAATAGCTCAATGACTGTGCCAACCAACTGTCCACAAACCCATTGGCTTCACATAGACACACTAGCAAGTGAGCCATCATGTTCATTGAGGAACTCCAGGACAAACTTGCCAATTGCCAGATGAAGAATGTCACCATGTACAGACAATGAACATCTACTCAGCACCCAAGAACAACACCGGCAGACACCATCACCTCATTTGATCCTCATGAGGCCCTCATTAGACGAACACCCAGGCAACTACAACGACAAAAGTGCCATCATCACCAACATTAATGAGATCAGGGCCCTGCAGGTCAACATACACAACGCAACACTAATCCTCCTGGACCTGTCATTTGTCTTGAACACTGTCTGCCACCAGACAGAACGCACAAGCTTCCACAACGCAAAGTTGCTAACCAGAACTCTGGAGAACAACACCTCCTTCCACTCTGGCATGACCCAGTGCTTCCGCATCCCCCTTTCAGCTCTGGATCCACCACAATCATGTGTGGCATACACATGGCTCATCCCACAGCACAACATAGTTCAACATGTACCTGTCACTGCTTGGCCACGTTGCCTGACAACACAAACTTTACATCATCTCCTACAACAACGACAGACAGCTGATCCCCTCCCTCACCAAGGACCCCCTCAACACCAAAGAAAACCACCATGTAGGAATGGTAAGCGTCACTAAGTGGATGTAGTACTGGAACATGGAGAATAACTTTGACAAGACGTGAGTCATCTTCCTACGCTCCACATCCTCAGCTAGTGACAACTCCTGGTGAACCACTGCACTGGTAACAGCTCCAACAACACCCACACACATTACCTGTACTCATTTATCTAATCTATTGTCTCTGTGACAATGCATGTACAAGGCCATCTGCTCCTCTAGCTTCAACAACCTCCACATGCTCCAAAGGATGTACTGTTGGATCCCCACCATAAGAAGGATTAAGGTCTCCCAGGTCCCTCAGCAGCAGCAGGTTAGAAATAGACAAGGCCCTCTCTGCAGTCCCCTCAACCAAATTACTGAACAAACTCCTACACATTTGAAAGTCCTCTGCAGGCATGAACACCATCATTCTGCGCAGCAGCCACATCACACCCCACCTGTGAGGCCAGCACCGGCTCACTGTCAACAAGAGGGTCACAATCAAGCTCCTAACGCACACACAAGGGCACTCCACGACACAGGCCCAGCATAGCTCTTACAACTACTCAGCTTCTACCTCACATACATGCCTCTCTGCTATGCCACGCTCACCCTTGTAACACTTCCCCCCATCCAGTGAGCGACCTCCAGGGCTGGAAATTCTCACACCTCACCACCCAGACCTGGGGCACTCTCCCCATCCTCCTGCAGCACACCCAGGAAATGCAAACCTTCAGGTGACTCTGCAAGACGTGGCTTTTCATGCAGTAGCAGCATCCCCCCCAGCGCATTGAGACACTCACAGCTGAGAGGTGTGCTTTATGGATGAGCAGCTTGATAACTTGAGATATATAATTGGCTCCTTCGCGGTCATCTCACTGCCTTTCCGTGTCAGATGACACATGTATATTGGTTCAATTTCACTTGGTGGACCATCTTGTGGAATCAGATTCCCTTACTTATTGCCTCAGTTGAATTCTTTCTTGGTCAGGAAAACACCCATCTGTGTGTATTACGTGAACACATTTACAATACAAGGTGGAGACTGCACCAGTGCTGGCCCATATAACACATGATTTGATTGATGTTGGAGTTGCAGACATAGTCCATTGTGAGTGTCGGAGCCAAGGGAAGTGGAGGAGTTTGCTGTGCCATGAAAAGTAGATTTTCCGCAAGTTAATGCATGTTTCCCAGGTGAGTGTTTGTGGACGTTGCAAGACAGAGGAATAAGGAGGTCAGTGGAATGACGTTAAACAAAATACTAAGGTAAGACAGGCCTTTGTACGTCACTGTCCGCAATTTGTTGTAGATAGGCCCCCAAATGACCCCAGGGTCACACCAGACAATGGATTTTGGATGCAATTCTATAGGGGATTTCATCACGCCTCTTGCCACCACTTTACATGCATTTTTCAACTGCAAGGCAGTGATGATTTTGTCACCTAGCTGGGTGATGTAGCCCCGCATCTTATGGATCGGCCAGGAGGCACATTACATGAGATTGCAGGTGTAGTCTTAATTTGTGAATTTGATAGTCACCACACACATTTGATTTCTGGGCACACAGACACATGCAACTCTGAGAGCACATTGTGGATGCACTGTGTATGTTGATGTTCATGTGCACAATTAGGCATACCACCTCGGACACTGGCACCTAGGTGACATTGGGCACATGTGCTTGAGAAGTCTGCAGGCAAGTGGGTATGTGTCAGTCTAGCACTGGTTGCACGAGTTTGGACACTACTCAGTCACATGTGGGCAATGCTGCAGGTGTGCAGACATTGGAGAGACATGCCTGATTGTGCGCAGGGGCATAGACATTTCCTGTACATCCACAATGTGGCATCCGAGTGCCATGTGTAGTTGTGGATTCAATTTGTATGTGCATGCTGATGTGACAAGGGGACCATTTGGTAATTTTTCCACATGTCACATTGTTGTGCCACTGTGTGTTTTGCAGATGCACATGTGGGGTGCGCTGGCATTGTGATTGGACTATGTTTGCCTAGCTTTTTGGTGCACATTTAATGTTCAGTCTGGCTGCCACAATGGGCCATGATATGAAATGTGTAACCAACATTGTAGTACATTTTGAAGGAGGGTGATGCTGCTTCAACGACACAATGGTGCTTGCTGATATGCACTATTGGATTCAAATGAAAAAAAACTTCTGGTGTGCACCTGGCATGCTATTTACATTCAATGAATCATATTGGCATGCCCCTCATCTGTGCTTTGTGAGCTGTTACCTTTCGCTACCGCATCAATTACACTGGCGTAATTCCTGTTACTATGGCCCTGTGTGTTGTGTGAGTTGCTGTTTGTGAATGGTGAAATGTCCCTATGCCAGCATTCACAGGGG
This sequence comes from Lissotriton vulgaris, assembly GCF_964263255.1. Classification (NCBI taxonomy): domain Eukaryota; kingdom Metazoa; phylum Chordata; class Amphibia; order Caudata; family Salamandridae; genus Lissotriton; species Lissotriton vulgaris. The sequence continues at coordinate 85,449 of NW_028250964.1, forward strand.
TATCCTGGACTTGTTGGACAGTACATGAGGGTATGCAACACAATTACTTTCATAGTCAATGGGTGCCACTGTGCCCATCGACCCCCTTCCCCTGTCCCTGGTTGATGCTCACCCTGGTGTTGTTACGGGGGTTCCAACTCAGCACTATCCTGGCCTGCGACTCCAACAACAGTCTCCTGCTGATGAGGCGGGACACCTGCTCCTCCAGATCATCCAGTTCCTCCTGTGGAGCTGGTCCACTGCCTCCGGTCTCCCTCGCTGCCTTAAAGTTGGCTCCCAGTTTCTTCTTTGTCTTGCTCTTTGTATTGTGCCACCGCATTTTGCACTCATCCACTGTCTTCCTTCTCTCCCCCACGGCATTGACTTTGGTTATGATGTCCTGCCATCTCCTTTTTCCTTGCCAAGGTGACGGTGGAATTCATGAAGAGTTCCTGCTAGTGTTGCGTCACCTCTTCAACCAGTACCAGGTTCTCCATTGGACTGAACTCTTGGCCTTTCCTTGGGTCTCTGCCTGGCCTTCCTGAGTGATGTTTCTGCCCTCTGTACTTGTCCCTGGTTGCTCACAATCATCTACAGGGTTCTGCATTTTGCTAGCGAAAGTTTTTGGGTTAGCGGGCATTTTTCGGGTCGCTAACCTGTAAAACCAAAGCCTGGGGCCAATTTGCTTGCGATATTTATCACTGATTGGCCCGTTCTTTTTTTCACGCTAGTGTGCGTTGCGTTAGCGACGTCGGGCTAAATCTATTGCCTCCTTTTATCGCTGGGAATCGCCGGCTAGCGACGTATTGATAATATGTCGCTACAGCGGAGATAGATACTGGCGATGCGCGCCGATAAAAAAACTCATGCTAAATTAGGTTAGTGATAAATATCACCTCTTGTTGATAATATCCCCCTAGGTTTCTTTTTTGTAGTTTGTACAAAGGTATAGTTGAGTGATGCCGCATAATTTTAGATAGAATGGTGAAGATGTTGCACAAATGTGTGCTGTGAAAGATGCATATATAAAGTGTTATTAATTAGGCTTTTTTATTCTAGTCTGTAGAAAGGTATAGTTGAATGATACCACATCATTTTAGATAGATTTGTGAAGATAGAGCACAAATGTGTGCTTTGAAAGATGATCATATAAGGTGTTATTAATTAGGCTTCTTTTTGTATTCTATATAGTTGAATGATGCTGCATAATTTTAGATAGAAAGGTTAAGATACAGTATAAAAATCTGGTTTCATAGAAGCTCATATAAAGTGAAATGTATACTGTTATCCATGCAGTGGATGTCTAAGTTTGCACTCATGAAATTAGCCAGTCACTTTTCATCTTGTCCTGTACTTACCCAGTGACTTACAGTTGACTTATGTAATAGTCTGCTGCTTTGTAGTGGGCTAGGCCTACTGTCATGCACTCATAAAATGACCCAAATACTCAAAAATCAGTCTTACAATGATGCAGGGGCTACACATGCAGTGCTGTAATCACTCAGGCTTTACTTCAGCACTGATGCAATCGTTTAGGTACTATCTGTGCACTTATGAAATCACCCACTCACTTGCTATCTACTTCAGTAATCCTCCAGATATTACCCTGGCCGGATAGGAATCATTTAGGGGTCTACTTACGTAATACCCTCTGCAGTTATGCCATTATGCAGGCTATTGTTGTGTAGTCATCTAATTACCTAAACACTAATCTTGCAGTCTTCAAATCACACATGAATTTCTGCTGCATTCTGGTATTCACCTAGGCAGTACCCAATGACTGATGAATCCCTTCAACGGGTACCTATACAGTTATCCATGCACTGGATGTGTATGTTTGGACTCATGAAATTAGCCTTTACTTCAGCACTGATGCAATCATTTAGGCACTCTCTGTGCACTTATGAAGTCAACCAGTCACTTGCTACCTACGTTAGGAATCCCCCAAATATTACCCTTGCAGGCTAGGAATCACTCAAGGGTCTACTTGCGTAGTACCCCCTACAGTTATGCAATGATGCAGGGTGAGTTGCTGTGTAGCCATCTCATTACCTTCAGACTACCCTTGCAGTGTTCAACTCACTCATGCGTTTCTGCTGCATTCAGGTGTTCACTGAGGCAGTACTTCAACTGCTACTTATACAGTTATCCATGCACTCTATGTGTATGTTTGCACTCATGAATTTAGCCCTTCACTTTTCATCTTGTCCTGTACTTACCCAGTGATTTACAGTTGACTTATGTAATAGTGGACTGGTTTGTACTGGGATAGGATCAATTGTCATGCACGTATAAAAACCCTCAAATACTCATCATGCTGTCTTACAATGATGCAGGCATGACATAGCAGTGCAATAATCACTCAGGCATTACTTCAGCATTGATGCAACCACTTAGGCATTATCTGTGCAGTTATAAACTGACCCACTCAATTGCTATCTACTTCAGTAATCCCCCAGATATTACCCTTGTAGGTTAGGAATCACTCAGGGGTCTACTTGCGTAGTACCTCCTACAGTTATGCAATGATTCAGGCTGTTGCTGTGTAGCCATGCCATTATCTACACATTACACTTGCAGTCTTCAAATCACACATGTTTCATTTCATTTCAATTTCATTATTCATTGTTTTGACGCTTGTTTAACGTACTGGACCCCTCCTGAGGCTTGAGCCGGGAGGTAGGCTAAAGCTGAATTGTGTAAAACTGTTGCTGATTACTAGCGCATTGTAATTTTATTTTAGGCGGCGAATTTTTAAAAACCATTTAATTGTTGCTTTGCACTTACCCGGCCCCCGCGATTCCTTTTTCCTGCACTTTGTCAGTTCCAGCCGATCTTAGGGCTGTGTACCGAGTCGAAGGGGAAGACTCCCAACGGCAGCCATCTTGAGTGGGAGGCAGCAGCTGTGACAGCGCTCTAGCCATCCCTACAAAAGGAGTCCAGTGAGAACAGGCACGAGATTCATTGTTTTGACGCTTGTTTAACGTACTGGACCCCTCCTGAGGCTTGAGCCGGGAGGTAGACTAAAGCTGAATTGTCTAAAACTGTTGCTGATTACTAGCGCATTGTAATTGTATTTTAGACGGCGAATTTTTAAAAACCATTTAATTGTTGCTTTGCAATTACCCCGCCCCCGCGATTCCTTTTTCCTGCACTTTGTCGGTTCCAGACGATCTTAGGGCTGTGTACCGAGTCGAAGGGGAAGACTCCCAACGGCAGCCATCTTGAGTGGGAGGCGGCAGCTGTGACAGCGCTCTAGCCATCCCTACAAAAGGAAACGGACGCTCTCTGCGTCAGCGGACGCGTACAGTGGACGCGCCTCACCAGCGCCGGAGTCACGCCAGAGTCAGCCCGTCTGCGCCCGTCCGCGTCTCGGACGTGCCCAAGGGCTATGGCGCTTCCTCCATTATCCAATAGTAAACACCTACAGGTACCATTTACAATCAATACGTCAATTGATGTAACTGCCCCTACTCGCATTAAATATACTACGGAACATTTGCAGACCTTACGACCTGCAAGACATCCCTCGTGCAGGCTGTTAAAGCCAGGTCGGGAGAAAGATATTTGCCAATGCTGCCGATTCTCCATAGACCCTGTAGAAACAAGAGCTATGCAGGCCAGAAAACTTAAGAATAATGAGATAACCAATTCAAAATCATTTTCATTTTTTAGCATCAACTGTCGCTCACTACCCAAGCATAAAACTGAAATTTTCAATCTACTATTGGATGAGGCTCCTGACGCCGTGTTCTTAACAGAAACATGGCTTCAGGATAGCTCTAGTCCAGATTTAGCTATGGCACTTCCTGATACATATGCTATTTTTAGATTTGACCGCGAAAGGAAGTTAGGTGGAGGGATAGCAATTATTTTCAAAAATAGTTATAATTGTGAATTCAGCAAGCTCCCATGTGAAGGTTGCGAAGGAGCAATCTTCAAACTTTCGCTAACACCTAACTTTACCTTCTCTGGAGCACTTATTTATAGGCCGCCGGGAACTGCCTCCAAATGGCTACCAAACCTGCTAGAACTTATGGGCCCTCTAGTTATGAAAATGGCTAGCTTCACCATCATGGGTAATACGAACCTACATTTGGAAAATAAGGATTGTTTAATAGCCAATGATTTTATAACGGATTTAGCATCCCTTAATCTGATCCTAAAGAATTCCGGCCCCACACATAGAGCCGGTCACCTGGTGGACCCCATCTTTTCCAACTTAAATGACATCTCTATGCACCCTGCTTTACCCGTGCCCGGGTCAGATCATTTTCTGATTACATTTTCCCTCCTGGTAAAACTCTCCAATAAGGATAATGCACCGGTACCTACACAACTTGTCAGGAAATGGAAAAAGCTTGATATGGAGAATCTTAACTCCTTTCTAGAAGGCCATCTCCCCTGTACAAAGTCAACGGTACAAGACCTCTCAACACCTGTCCAAAATTGGCTCACGGAAGCCATCGATTCCTCCTTGCCTAAAACAAAATTAAAACAAAATACTCACCGTCCCCCCGCCCCCTGGTTCACTGAGACTTTAAAGCAGGAAAAAAGCAGCTGCAAAAACGTGGAATGGCAATGGAGGAAGACCTACTCTCCAGATGCAAAACTAGCTTATAAAATTAAATAAGCTATGTGGTAGAGCTAAAGCTGAACATGCCTGCACTAAAATAACGGAAGCCCTAGACCAATCCGAAACACTTTTCAAAACAGTGAGAGAACTGGCTGGCTCTCTCACAATACAATCTCCGCCAGACCTCAATAAGTCACAATGCAACTCACTAGCGGCCTTCTTTGTCGACAAAGTGGACAAAATACATCAGGGCATAGACCAAGCTACTAATGACCTTGACAAGACTCATCCGACCTTGCCCGTTATTCCACCTACTGATCCTAGCTACAAAGCCAAATTTTCAGATTCCATCACCTCGGCTGAGGCAGTTCCTCCCTTTTGCCCGTTCCCTCCTGTCGAGGCATCTTCCGCTACACTTAACTACTGGCCGAAGCTTAGCCTCGATATAGTTCGCAAACTACTAAATACTATTAAATCTGGCTCGCCCAAAGATCCACTATCTTGTTCAGTTCTAAAAAAACTCAGCAACGGGGCCCTGGACATAATCACCAATCTCCTCAACACATCCTTGCAGGAAGAAACTGTGCCGAACGAGTGGAAGCACGCGATGATTCATCCGTTGCTAAAAAAAATGGGAGCAGATCCCAATTTGCCATCCAACTTCAGACCTATTTCTCTGCTGCCCACCTTTGCAAAAATACTAGAAAAACACATTCATAGGTCTCACACTGATTTCATAACCACTCATGATTTACTACCCCTCCATCAATTCCGCACAGGTTTCTCCACGGAGACGACCTTGCTAGGCGTAACCGAAAACATCGGAGAAACTGTAGCTTTGGTGCTGCTCGACCTCAGTGCAGCATTTGACACTGTGTCACATTCCCTCCTTGCACAAACACTTCATTCCATAGGCATCCTGGGTGCAGCCTGTAACTGGATTAAATCCCTGCTGGAACAGCGTACATTCCAAGTCTTCTCCCAATCCGCTTGCTCCGATATTATGACTTTTAAACATGGAGTACCTCAGGGCTCTATTTTGAGCCCGCTGCTTTTTAACATTTATATGAGCCCGCTGGCCAAAATTGTAGAAGAGACTGGTCTACTTATGTTCTCCTACGCTGATGACTCTCAGCTCATCTTCTCTTTATCATCCTCGGAGTCTGATAACCCCTCTTCATTAAAACTCAGATTAAGTAAGATTGCTGAGTGGATGAGAAAAAATTTTCTCAAGCTCAACGGTGAGAAGACTGAGCTACTTGTCTTAGGTAAGAACAAAGAGCTTTGGGGACCCCAACATTGGCCTGCTGATATGGGTACCCTTCCGGTTCCAGCCAAATCGGCCCGCAACCTAGGTGCCATCATTGATGAGTCGCTTAATCTTAATCAGCAAGCTGTGAAGACTTCAGCCACCTGCTTTGCGATATTAAAGTGGTTAAAAAAAATTTGCTGGATGCTGCCCAAACACACTCAGAAAACAGTTATTAATGCCTTAATAACTTCCAGACTTGATTATGGTAACGTGCTATACTTAGGGGACAATAAGGCTACAACCCGCCGATTACAGACAGTGCAAAATGCAGCCGCAAGACTACTGTGGAAAATTCCCATCTCCACACCAACCTCCAAGTACATCCGGGAATTGCACTGGCTGAAAATTGAGAATCGGGTTAAGTTTAAATCCCTATGCTTTATGCATAAGATCTCTACTAACAATGCCCCAAAGTATTTACAAAATCTTGTACATCCCTACCGCCCATCTCGAACCCTTCGATCAGCCACGGCTAACCACTTTGTGATTCCTAAAATTAGGTTGACACGAATGGGCGGCAAATCATTTTCATATCTCGGACACTCACTCTGGAACACTCTCCCGTTGACACTACGGAATGAAATAAATTACATGAAATTCAGGAAAGCCTTAAAAACCTGGCTGTTTAACATCTAAAGACCTGAATCAATCAAATCACTGAATCATTAGAGCTGGGAAACCCTTTGTTGGGTAGCTGTTGCGCTATACAAATGAACTAAATAAATATAATAAAAATAAAACATGTATCTGCTGCATTCAGTTATTCACCTAGGCAGTACTCAATGACTGATGAATCCCGCCTACTGCTACTTATACAGTTATCCATGCACTGGATGTGTATGTTTGGACTCATGAAATTAGCCAGTAACTTGTCATATTGTCCTGTACTCACAAAATGACTTATAGCTTGACTTTTGTAATAGTGTGCTGCTTTGTATTGGGCTAGGCCCAACTGTCATGCACTTATAAAAACACTCAAATACGCACCGTGCAGTCCTACTATGATGCAAGCACTACATATGCAGTGCTGTAATCACTCAGGCTTTACTCCAGCACTGATGCAATCATATACACAGTATTTTTCTGCACCTCTTTTTTCTCACAGTGCCCACTTCTTCCTCCTTTCTGCATGTCATGTGCCTGCTACTGCAAATATCATCCCTCTTTCAGCACCTTTGTTGGTTCTTTCTGCAGTGATCTGTCTTCCTCCTGCACCTCTGCTTCACATTTCTTTATCTCTCTTGCCTTTTATTGCACCCCTCTTCCCTCTTTCAGCACCTCTCTTGACTTACTCTGCTCGAATGTTTACTCTTTGTGTACCTTATATGCCTCTTTTTACCTCTGTCGATTCCTATGCACTACTGTTGTTTCTTTCTATGACTTCTCTTACACATTTTTGTATCCCTCTCATGAAGTTATAAAGACACCAAAGTACTTGCCATGCAGTTTTACAATATTACATGCACTACATATGGAATGCTGTAATCATTCACATATTACTGTTGTAATTTTTTTCAGTAGCTCTTTTCACTTATTGTGCAGCTCAGGTGTAATAGTTACCATAAATGTTTAATTACATATGTATATAATTATTTTAATAATCTTAAATTATTTGTAAAATCTTTTTTACATATATTCTGCATTATTGTTAACAAAGAATACCCATGACAAGCAAAGCAGAAAGGAAGAAACAACAAAGAAAACAGGACTATTTAAAGGAGAAAGAAACACACAAATTAGATGAACTACAACATGTGGCAAAAAAGAAAAAGTCTTGTGGTAAGAGAACAAAGGAATTTATTAAAAGAATTTTAAGGGGAGGAAAGGATTTTGGAAATGATGAAAATAGAAAGAATACCTGTACAATGAAAATGAATGAAATGATAAAAAGACAAATTAATAGAAACTCAGGAAATGAGAAAACAACAATGTTGAAAAAAGAAAGAAACAATGTAATGAAATTAGGAAATGCAGGTATGAAAGTAGAGTACGACAAAATTTGTTGAAACAAGGCAAGACATATAAATTAATATCTGTATTTATTTTAAAGAAAGAAAATATTGAAAGTATTTTTGAAAAGGCTTTTGAATTGAGAAGAATATTCTTCATTTTAGTTGAAGAGAATGGGAACATTAGATAAAGCAATGCATTCTATGAAGTAGTAAACTAAAAGGAAAAGGCTAATCAACAGAACTAACTTTTGTAAAGTTTTCTTTGGATGAATGGAAGCATACTTCTAGTTCAGAAGCTTTTTTTAATGAAGAGAGCTATTTTCAAAACTATACATTAGCTCATGCAGCTGATGCCAGTGGTTGTGGTTATGAAGTAAATTATGATTGTGCAATTGACAAAGAAAACATGGTTCCTAGAAAAAATGGAAGAATTAATAGTTGGAGAAGTTCAAGGGAAATGTACACAAGCTCCAGTGTATACATGGGATTGTAGTAGTATTTGTAGCACACGACCAGAGTCTATTGATATTTTACGAAATTTCTTACAAAATTATCCCATAAAAAGTATTAAACAATAGATTAAAATGTTGTAAGGACTAGATCCTTGCAAAGTGAGAAAAAATATTGGTAAAGTCATAAGGTCATTCTCTGGCTTGTCTCCAGAAAAGTGTGTCAAAGTGTTTTTCATCATTTGAGAATGTTAGCAGTACATCACTCAGCAATGCAGAAGTTGCTAAGTAGATTGTACTATGTAAAAAGTCTGGCAATAATTTTAAGTGACTTAAAAACTTCTCTATTGCATGGGTCAGTATCAGATGTAAAAAAAGTTTGTGGGGGGCGTGGCCAACCAAATGGCTAATTGGAGGTGAATCTGATTAGCTCCTTCCCAGGCCCTGCTGAATATTAAGAAATAAGTCGTCCTACCAGCTCCAAGGCTCAGTCCAATGAAATCATGGTGGCACACAACCGGAAACTGCTCCGCCACGCAAGATGAGAGGTGGGTGGCCAAGCAGCGCTGAAGAGAAAATGGCGGCCACCAGGGCCCTGGCCTCACAGAATCAGAAGTGATGATCCCCAACGTCCCCTTTCTGCAGAATTGCCCCGCTGTCTTTGGCGATATCACTTGCAGGGGAGCACGCCTCACTGAATCGGCTCCCCTGCTGCCATAGGAGAAGAGAAGGAGGGCACCGCAGGATTGATCCGGTCAGTAAGCAACGCCGCTCGAGTTGGCAGGCTGTCGTCGTGCTGGGGCTGCTGACCGCCGGAGCGGGTGGCCTGGCTTCAGATGGCCCTCCGCACCAAGGTGAAGCACTCCTCCTGCTTTGAGGTTGCCTTTTGCGCGAATTGTGGATTCAGGAATGATGTAGAACGTGGGTCCCGCTGTGTACGCCACACTCCTGCGACAGAGACCTGTGGGTCATTCTGGGGGAGCTGAGCACCTTCCTCCACTGGGGATTGCAAGTAGAAGGTAAATAGTTGTGGTGAGCCGTTCAGCGGTGGTGGGGGGGAATACCACATGCTAAAGCGCGGGTGAGCATCGCCTGACCCTAACATGGCTGCCATGGAGACATCTACTACCAACCTTCAGCTACCACAAAGTGCTTGAGAGAAAGGAACTGTTACCGCTGAGGAGGCCAAGAAACAGTGCCGCTGCAGACACTAGACGGCCCTATCTGAGCACCTGGCTAAGGCTGTTGCCCTGTCACACCACCCGCTGGGACACCAGAGAAGGACTGGCCTGGTCAAGCGCCTGGAGGTGAGGAAGAGGGAGGACTTAGGAGCGGTGGAGTAAGTGAGAGGGTCCCTGCTCACAAGTGTCAGCAGCACACTGGTTCCACGCAATTGAAGGGGCGACTGAGCGCTGACTAAGCGGAGGGCCCCCTTATGCCACCCAAAAAGAACCCCAATAACAAGGTTTCAAATTACTTCTCAGCGGCCAGAGCGGGGGTGACAGAGGAAGAGGCGATGCCACGACTGGTAATCATGTCGCTGACCCGGGATGATCGCATGTCTTCCCTTCCCGAGTTTAAGCAGGAACAGTGAACAGAGCGGACATCAAGGCAGTTATGGAGTCCTCCTTCTAAACTTTCTGCACTGAGGTATGAGAGAAACTGGTAGCTGTACAAGCAGATGTTGATTCAGTGGGTACGCATACCCTCGACCTTAAAATGAAGCAACAGGAGGTGACCGACAACATCAAGTCTCAGGAAGAAGGAGCCCCTGAACTGCGTGGCCAACTATGTGATTCATTACTCAGGTGCGAAGACTTGGAAAATTGTTCTCGCCATGACAACATCCAAGTCTGAGGCCTGGTGGAGGACTGTGAAGGCCCAGATCTGGAAGCATTCATGGGGGACCTTTTCTCCTCAACTCTAGGAGAAGAAAGCCCTGAAGTCCAGTTGGAGAGAGTGCATGGAGTTGGCGCACACCTGCTGGGGATGAATCGATGCCCAAAAGATTGTAGTGTAGTTCCTATATCCCTAATCGGCTCTGCGCATTGGAATAACATACACTATAGATTTGACATTGGACTGAGGTCAGTATGTCTCTATTGAGTATATTATACTTAATTGTGTGTGCCGGCTAACTCAGAGGTCACTAGAAACGTTCTCGAATAAACAAGAAGGGATTAGTCTCTGACAGTCGCATAAACATGACAACTGTGTTTCCCCTAGAATCAGAAGAACATCTTCAGAGTTGTGGAAACAATAGATAACTAGTTCACTCTTTCAAATGTGCATGCTTCGGTTCTACAGAGTTGCATAGAAATTGAGAGACGGGCGTTTCAATAAAAAGGGGTTTATTGAAAAGTCTTATTTCTCATGCAAGAGATATGAACTGCTACAATCGGTAGATAGAATGCAAAGTATAATGCGTACAGCGTAAACAGTAATATAAAATAATACTGTGATAACATTGTCTGTTGCTATGACATATATAAAAATACATGCATAAAAGACACAGGCTGAAATACTCAACTGATGCTTCTAAAATACCCCTACCCGAGTGTACCTAACCTAGGTCTAGTACGAGGGAAGAAGCAGGTGCTACCTTAGCATAAGGTTTAGTTTTGCCAAGAATTGCCAAAGGTTTCTCTAGGTTTTAATCAGCCCCATACCTTAGAATGAGAGAGGTTGGTATCTCTTTCCCGGACTAGATTTCCCAACACCCCGCAAGGAGAGTCAGAAAGACTGGAGCTGGATTCTCGGCAGGAGGTTGACAGTGTCTAGTCAGTGCATCAGCTGGGGAGTTGGCTTCCTTCTGCACTTGCCGTGGCAAACTGTGTTGTGCAAGTAGGGGTAGTCGAACTGCACCGAACCACACTGTGCTTTGCCATAGCAAGTGAAGGTATATTTATACCTTGAAGGTGTTTAGGAATGCCAGTATTGATGTAGAAGTCGGGCATATGAACGTCATGAATGAACCCCTAAGGAATATAAGTTCATGCATAATATTTGAGTCCTTGGAGAAATCAATATCCAAGCAAGGGGAAGTCCCTAATGGCTTAAAGTTTGGTTTTCCAAGAACTCATTGTGACGTTGATGAACGGCTGGAAGTAGCCATGCCTGTATTTGGGTAGCATGGACTATGCCTAAATAAGGACTAGATTTCTATGGCTATATAAGGGCAATATGAATTATACCTATATAAGCATAAGTTTTGGCCTGGGACCCAAGGTCACCAGGACTCTAGCACGCACTACAAAGACTTCAAATTCTCCAATATTACATTCAAATCAATGTTATCAGGTTATTATAGGAAAAGCATAATAAGTTCATTTGTTATCAAACACAATTTTGAACACAATAAGCAATTCACATTTCTAGTATTTCAATATTTTCGAAAATCATTCTAAATAATATATGCAAGAGAAAACCCAATGCATTTCGGGGCTTAAGCCCCTTCGTCAGGGGTCTGTTGGAAGAAAAGAAAGAAAAAAAGAAGAAAGAAACTCAGTTACTCTAAATGCCTGGGAGGAACATGTGCCTTCTGCATGTTTTACAACTGAACAATTCTTACCATACTTACTGGATAACAAATGAACTTATGATGCATTTCCTAGAATAACCTGATAAAATTGATTTGAAAGTAATATTGGAGAATTTGAAGTCTATTGTAGTGCGTGCTAGAGTCCTGGTGACCTAGGGTCCCAGGCCATAACTTATGTATTTACGGAGTGAGCAGGCACTAATCTAGCGTAGCACACATATCGCACAAATACTAAAACAGGAATTAAACCGAGGGCAGCACCCGTACTCATTCATTATACCTATATAAGGGCGTGAATTGGGAAATGCATATGGAATCTAAATCGATACACAACAAGATATCCTGGCAAAGTTCAGTTCATTCAAGGTCAAGGAAATGGTCCTGCAGAGAGTACAGGCTACTGACACGCTCACCTTCCAAAATGCCACTTGCATGCTTTATCAAGATGTAGCTCAGGCCACTCCCCTGCGATGCCAACACTACCGCCCAATCACTGAACATCTACGAGAGGAGAAAGTAATGTATAGATGGACGTACCCCTTTGGGATATCTTTCCAATAGCATAACAGGCAGCACCACTGTGTGGAACTATTGGAGGTGGCAGATTTGCTAGGTTTGAAACTCTCCACTACCTCATCGGACGCGGATGGGAGGGGTCAACCGGATCAACGCAATGGACGGCAATGGCTTAGAATGGGCAGGAGAAACACAAAATCACCGGATTGAGGCCTCAGATTGAGGGGCCACGAGGTCCGCTTCACTTTGCACCATTAGAAGTGCAACCGCCCGGAAGTACCTCTGACTTAACTCGCTGCGGTCAGGATGGTGCTATGCCCCTTCTTCCCCTCCTATCCACCCAAGGTAGTATCACCCCGAAGAGTTGGAGAATTGGATGGGGCAGAGGACTTGCATCTTCCGTACCTGGAGGGAACTTGGATGCCCAGGCGCTATCTGATGCTTTACTCCTAGCACCTGGCACAGGCATCAGGTGAGAACACTGTAACTGCGGTGTCAGGTCAGAGGGACAATAGTACCCACACGGTGTAGGGGTCAAGGTGGAGGGCGATGGTGGCCAAGGTCTGACACACTACTAAAAGTTTGAGTTACATCTGGGGAACTTTGATAAGACCATCCATTGCAAGAGCCTACATTCCAGTGCTAATTGTTGTTCAGCTGGGGGGAAAAGCTATGTTTTTTAAGCAATGCATGCCTTGATCTTTGCTATGATAAGGGCTAAGGGAATGGAAATGACAATGTTTCCTGAGTGTATTCTGGTACTGGGATTTCCCTCTAGGAGGGGGATTCTACACACTAATTTTCAGTTTTGTTCGAGTTTCTTAATCCAGTTAGTTGTCATGTTGCCTTTTTTTTCTATTGTTTATGGGTGGGGAGGGAGGGGGTGGGAAACAGGGGGGGCTGTTCTGTGGAGCCCAACGCCAAAAGAGCGTCATTCCCTTCTAGGTGCACATGGCAGTTTTTAATCCAGTTAGATGTCATGGTGCCTTTTTTTTTATTGTTTATGGGCGGGGAGGGAGGGGGTGGGAAACAGGGGGGACTGTTCTGTGGAGCCCAATGCCAAAGGAGCATCATTCCCTTCTAGGCACACATGGCAGTTAGAGCAATTACTTGAAATGTCTGGGGACTGAATTCCCCAAACAAGCACCAGCGCTTATGGAAGTACTTGCTTTATCACAATTTCCAAATAGCAGCTCTTCAGGAGACGCACCTCAAAAAGTCTGACGATCACTGGTTACGCCACAAAGCTTATCCTCTCATATTTCATTCTTCACACTCCTTGAAACACAATGGGTGACATTGTTATTTCACTCAGGGACCCTCTTTCAAGTTCACAACACTAAAGCAAACAAAAGCAGGAGGTTCCTTAGGGTTAAGGGGGACCTTAGAGGCGGCCAATGCATGTTCTCAGTTCTCTATGCTCCTAACACAGGTCAACAAGACTTCTTTCCCTCCTTCCTTATAACTCTGGAGATCTTTGCCCAGGGGAACAAATTACTCTTGGGGGACTTCAATCTAGTCTGGGATCTGGATAGTGACACAACACACTCACACAGGGCTCCAGGGGGGATGTTTGGAAAAGCGATGCGGTCACAGCTTCAGCTCATGGGGCTGATAGATGTATGGAGGGATGCCAGTCCTGCAATGCAAGATTACTCATTCTTCTCCCATTCCCACAGAACGTATTCCAGTATCAATCACTTTTTCATGAGCCAATCTTTGCTCCCAATTGTACTGCAAACTCAGTTTCATCCGATTTGCCTATCAGACCATTCCTCCATGGAGTTGTCGATCAGTTGGCCAAACCCACGTTCAAAACATGCCCGCTGGTATTTTCCCAACTTCTTATGCAGAGATAGACTTCTCTGTGACGACCTAAGAAAGACCATTAGGGAGTTTCTCGAGCTGAATGTCCCTGAGGATACTTCTCATGCGACAACCTGGGATGCACTTAAGGCAGTAGTCCGAAGCAAGTGCATTGAACTGGCCACTACTTTACGTTCTCAACAATGTGAAGATTGCCTTCAATTAGAACGAGAATTAACAGTTGCTGAACAGGCCCATAAGGCCAACCCCTCAGCAGAGAAAACCATATTACGCTTAAAATCTAGGGGTTACAAGGGCTGGAATCAAGTGGGCGCTTTGCTGGCGCGCTAACTACTGGCTACGCAGGAAAGAGAGTATATAGTGGATGAGAAGTGCATTTCTCACAAATCAGATGAGGGGGAAGGCGAAGGCCTATGAGAATTTCTATAGAACTCTTTTCATATCTGGACTTCCAGAAAAGCTTGATCCATCGAGGTATTTGGACCACCTAGATCTACCTCAGGTGCGGGCTAGTTCCGATGGAGAGACGGTAAAACCCATAACCGCTGAAGACGTCAAGAAGGCGATCGACTCCCTTAAACTCCAGAAAGCTCCAGGGTTGGATGGCTTCGCAGCGAACTTCTATTGTACTTTTGTTCCAAAGCTCATTCCCTTCTTAACTATACTATTTAATATCAATGCTTTTATGCAACAAGTCACTCCTTCCATGGGCGAAGCAATCGTGGCAATGCTTCCTAAACCTGGTAAGGATCCCTCAGTTTGCTCTTCTTACCACCCGATTGCTCTTCTGAACCTAGATGCAAAAATATACTCTAAAGTCCTGGCCACCCGTCTCGAGACAATTCTCCCTGGTCTCATAGATCCGGGCCAGTCCGGGTTTATTACAGGGCAACAAATCTTTGATAACTTGCGGCATATGATCCATATCCTCGAAAAGGCCCGCAAGAAAAACAACACAACAGCGCTTATCTTGCTAGGCGCGGAGAAAGCTTTTGACCACGTGGAATGGACTTTTTTTATTTCAAGTGAACTGCGCTTTGGCTTCAACAAAACCTTTATAGAGATGATGTGCACAAACTTTCACTCCCCTAGCTCTCGGGTCCTTGTTAACGGGGTTGTTTCTTCCCCCCTTCGTATAACACGTGGGACGAGACAGGGCTACCTCCCTATCCCCCTCCTTGTTGCCTTGAGCATAGAACCTCTGGTCCCCAGAATCAGGGGAAATGAAGAAATTCAAGGCATACGTTTTGGTACAGATGAGCATAAGACATCGCTGTTCCCCGATGACGTGCTTCTCCCAGTGTCAAACCCTCTTGTCTCTCTCCCAGCCATCCATAGAGACCTGGAAGTGTCTGAACGGATGGCCGGCTTTAGGATCAACCTTACCAACTCCTTCCCACTGAATTTAACATTAGCAAAAGACAATTGGTGAAGGGTGGAAGAGGTGTCACCCTTTCGCTGCACCATTAAGGAGAACCCTTATTTAGGTGTTAAGCATACCCCTCGAATACGGGATCTGTATAAAGCTAACTCCTCCAGCCCTTCTGTGACACATTAATATTGATTTGGGTAAATGGAGTGTTGTGTACATTACCTGGTTGGGCAGGATTAATGCCATCAAGATGAATGTTCTCCCCCGCTTACTTTATCTTTTCCAAGGTTTGCCTATCCAAGTGGAGGAAGGTCGATTTAGGGAGCTGCAGCATATGCTAATTAAATTAATCTGACAGGTGAAAAGGCCACCACTTCCCTATAATTTGCTTATTACACTGCGCAAAGAGGGTGGTCTAGCATTACCGGATTTTCAATCCTATTACCTGGCGGAGCAAATGCGGGTACTAAGGAATAGTCGCTGCGGGCTTCGGAGAAGCATTGGTTCACCTAGATAGACAGATAACAGGGAACACTATTTGGGATCTTTTATGGAAACCGAAGCAAGGCAGACTATTTATTGCCTACATTAGCACCCCTACGTCCACCACACTTAAGGTCTGGGATATTCTCACTAACTAACTGCACCTTATGACCTTTCCCTTCCCTTATATGCCTATACATTTTAACGCTGCATTCCCCCCTGCACTACAAGAAGATCCCTTCGAGACCTGTAGGGAGGGCGGTTGACACATGATCTCTCATTTGTTTGACAGAGAACTGTTCACTTTTGAGGAATGCAAGACACAATTTGCATTGAATAACAAAGAAGAATATCACTACTTGCAGCTGAAACTATGGGTGCAACATCCCTTGGTGTGGTGGCCGCCACCAGGGAGTTGCTCCCTTTTGAGAAGTTTGCTCAGTTTGGGTCCTCTTCCAAGAGATGTTTCTCCTATCTCTATACTCTCATTCAATCGCTGAGTCCCAGATCGATGCCATGTTTCAAGCGCTTTTGGGATACCCCTTTGGAGGATAAGCACTGGGAACACTTAGATAGGGAAATAGTGAAATTCAACTACTCAATGTATCTTAGGAAAGCACACTATAAAGTTATTTACGATTGGTACTTGTACCCTGAGAAACTTCACACAATTTTTCCTAGTTTGTTGGATAGATACTGGAGGAGATGTGGGATGTTAGGCGATTTCAGACATATATGGTGCGACTGTCCAGCCATTAAACCTTTCTGGAAGGAAATTTTGTGCCAAATCAAGCTTATCTTAGGCTATCCTATCCCAAGCTCCTTAGAACAAGTTCCAAGATCCAAATTTGAAAAGACAGACACAGGGTGACAAATCAGTGATGTGTCTCTGTTTGGGGTACGACAAAATGGCAGTAGCCATGGCTTGGAAAACCAAGAGGCCCAATCCTTAACCCAATGGCACAAGACTATGGACGGCTCTGGCATTGGAGCGCATGGCTGATATAATTGAAGACGCCAGGAAAGGTTTGGATTACATTTGGTCTCTGCTGGTCAGCTACTTGTCGGAGGAGCTTCCTTTGATGGCTTGACCCCCCAAGGCTGAGGGCCCTCAATTTGTTTCTTATCTAACTACTCCACGTCAAAAAAATCTTTGAATAGCATGTTGAGTGCCTGAGTAGATGCCCTGATAACCCACTCCTCACACTCCGTCTAATTTGCATCATGACATCACAGTTCTGTTTGTTTCTTTTTTTTAGGTATAATTAAGTTTCCTTTCTCTGTTATTCTCTTGGGAAGGTGGTTTGTAATTCAGAAACATGGGCATGGAAGCAACATGTCATGATGTTGCTGTGTTATATATCAAAGTTCAATCGCCACGGTCCTTGTGGGAAAGCTGTAGCCTACATAAGTGAACTGTAGATCCGGGCAGAATATATTTACGACTAATGTTGCCTATTATGGGCGAATTTTGCAAAATCGCGATTCGTGAATTTGCGTAGTCACGAATTCGCAATCCGCAAAATCCGCGAACTTTTGCGAAGTTGCGGATTTTTTCATTTTTTTATGTTCGCAAGGGTTTCTGCCAGTTCGCAAGGGTTTTTTACCAGTTCGCAGACGCGAACTTACTTGTCGGGTCGCAACGGTCGCGACCATGTTGTTTCTACGTCTGGTTCATCACAGCACCCTCTGTTTTACCACTACCACTCTCTGGTTCACCCATGCCACCCTCTGGTACATCACTGCCACCCTCTGGTTCACCACTGTAGATTATGGGGGGAAAAGCACACCTGCCCTGCCTCAACTGACATGAATTAATTTGGGGCTGATTAATGAGTCACTGAATTTGAGCTGGCACCTGCTTCCTTAGCTGTAAGTGCTTTCTGTTGCAGTGTAATTTTTTTTAACAGGACCTTTGTGGCATACTTGTAGCTATTCTCTGAGCCTGCTGTGAGGGTCAGAGCAGGGTCATAGAATAGTTGCAAGTAGGCAACTGAACTCTGGAGGGGCCCCTCAGGAAGCACTACCGGGAATGCTTTCTAATGATGAGCTTGAACTTTTGCACCTGCTGACTGCTTTCAGTTTTGCAAAAATCGTTTTTCTGCAATTTCGCGGGAGTAGCGGGGCGTGAATTTGCGCGAGATCGAATTCGGAAGCCGCAAATTTGTGCGAATATGCGATTTGGTTTTTTGCAGCATGTTAGTTCGCGTGGTTTTTGCGTTTTCGCAAGCCGCTGGTAGCGCAACAACGCAAAGTTACCCTAGCGGTCGTACATGGGCGCAGCCATCTTGTTTGCGTGACGTATTTCTGTTTCCAGACGCTATGTGTAATCTCGCAAAGTGTGCGGCTTGCTAGTACAAGTTAGCGTGTGATCGCAGGGGAAATCTCGTGCGAACTTACCCACGCGGTCGTGAACGGGCGCGGCCATCTTGTTATGGCCGAGATACCCGCCACCCCCTCTCAACACAATCAATCCCCAAAAGGAGGGAAACCGGAAACAGTTCTTGAAGTTTTTGGAAGTGGGATGGAGTGACCATCCCGGCCGTATTTATTAAAACAAAATTAAAACATTAAACGTTTCATGTTATGTACAATTTCATTACCATATTACGATGTTTGGCTAACCTTAACAGATTCTCTAATACAGAGGTTCTCCTAGCCGAACTAGCATCCTACAAAACATTTCTTGACATATTGAAATTGTACAACCTAACGTTTAAGGGCCAACGGCAAGATCATAACCGGTGTCAAGATCCCTAACCAGACTTACCCCTCCCACTTGGGCTGGGCGACAGCACGGAGGCGTACCTCAAGTGCAACTATTCCCAATTTCCCTTGACTTGACGGGGGCACCTAAAGACTCGACGCCAGTTAAAGGTCGTTCGAATACTCGTGTGAGGTATCTAGCAGGTACCGTAGACCTTATCCCAACCCCACACTACTTACCGCATCTGCCGTCGCAGATGTCACTGGCCCCGGGAAATTCCCCAGGAGGGGGCTGTAACCCCTCCTACAAAGGAAGGGGCCTTGACCGCCTTTCCTTTACTTCCGGCGACCCATCCTTAGAAGGGACCGCCTCCCCATTGAGGGGCCAATGGCCACCTCTCCCGAGCGCTCCCATCCGTGTTGGGTGACGCCCACTCATAGGGATCTACTAATTAGTGCTCACCGATCATGACCTTACCGCCTACCAAAATAAATACGACAGTGCAAATTAACCTACGAATACATTGGCCACTATGACCGAAAGAGCATGCATTAAAATTCAACATTAAACTGAATATCTTTAATGGCAAACATACTCAAAACAACCATTCTTTATTAACTCATCAATATGGCACTACAACTTGCATATGAAAACCGAAGCAAAAATTAATCAACTTTATTATACACAACTGGCTGTCTTCAGGGGCTGGTGGGTGGGTCAAAATTGGCTCTTCGTTCTGTCCCGAGCTCACGTGCAGCGAGGAGGTGCAGCTTCAGAGCACAAGAACAAGAGGATGTCTTCTGGTCTTGCGTCCCTTTTTATCCATCTTCAGGGCGGGCGTATACCCGCCCCTGCCTGCCCCGAGGGCGTGGCTGGCTGCGTCGGTGTCTAGGCCAGCCCACTCTAGGGCGGGAACGAGCGTGCCCCAGCTACGCCGCTTCGGGCATACCAGCTGAGGCGCGCCTCCCGCCCAAAAATGGCTTCCCGGGGGGATCGAGGCACTCGACCATACGTTCGGGGGGACCGAGTTGGTCGCCCCTTTCCATATGGCCGAGATACCCGCCACCCCCTCTCAACACAATCAATCCCCAAAAGGAGGGAAACCGGAAACAGTTCTTGAAGTTTTTGGAAGTGGGATGGAGTGACCATCCCGGCCGTATTTATTAAAACAAAATTAAAACATTAAACGTTTCATGTTATGTACAATTTCATTACCATATTACGATGTTTGGCTAACCTTAACAGATTCTCTAATACAGAGGTTCTCCTAGCCGAACTAGCATCCTACAAAACATTTCTTGACATATTGAAATTGTACAACCTAACGTTTAAGGGCCAACGGCAAGATCATAACCGGTGTCAAGATCCCTAACCAGACTTACCCCTCCCACTTGGGCTGGGCGACAGCACGGAGGCGTACCTCAAGTGCAACTATTCCCAATTTCCCTTGACTTGACGGGGGCACCTAAAGACTCGACGCCAGTTAAAGGCCGTTCGAATACTCGTGTGAGGTATCTAGCAGGTACCGTAGACCTTATCCCAACCCCACACTACTTACCGCATCTGCCGTCGCAGATGTCACTGGCCCCGGGAAATTCCCCAGGAGGGGGCTGTAACCCCTCCTACAAAGGAAGGGGCCTTGACCGCCTTTCCTTTACTTCCGGCGACCCATCCTTAGAAGGGACCGCCTCCCCATTGAGGGGCCAATGGCCACCTCTCCCGAGCGCTCCCATCCGTGTTGGGTGACGCCCACTCATAGGGATCTACTAATTAGTGCTCACCGATCATGACCTTACCGCCACAGGCCCGGATAGTTGACCGGCTATCCGGGCCCCCCACAAAACTCCTAGCTAAAGGTCATGTGCCAACGTTTTTAACCATGCTAAGAAGTCTCCTATGAGTAACTCATTTCCCACCCGAGACAAATGCACACCATCCCCTAGGTACATACTGTCATCATTAATACAACCGTGCGAGATAGAATGCAATGTCCTGGAACGAAACAACCTACTCACTTTGTTATTAAGCTTTCTAACAGAATGGTTCAAAGCAGGGATCGAAACAGCCCCCCGCCACACTTTTCGTGGGATCATATGAGACCACGCAATTATGCACCCCGGAACTTTCCTCGCCAACCAACTTACAGTGGAAAGCATTGCCTCCAGGAGAAGTCGTCTACCGGTGGTGACCAAATCATTGCCCCCTACATGTACTATGACTATAGACGGCGGTGACCTCGTCCGCCCTAACAAACCCTGAAAGAATGCCTGAAACTGGTCAATACAGAGACCGCCCCTTCCGTAGAAGGACATTCTGTACCCGTATTCCCCAGCTACGTGAATCATGTCACCTGCTTCGAATACGTCAGCGGCACGCCTCACGTATGAGTGGCCCACGACCCACACCTCCTTTCTCACAGCCGGTGATGTCTGACCGCTGGCCTGGTGTTGGGTCGACTGCATAGTCCGCCCCGCCTCGAAGGCTTGCGTAACTGAAAACCAAACAAAAGACAAGAAGCGTGAGTACATCAATACAGCTTCACAACATGTGCAACCGCACATACCTCTTATAACAATTGGAGGACCAACGCCCCACTCGTTTTACTTGTTCCACATTAAGACCCCTGGCTGTAGCTTCAGTGGCAGCCCCTATCCGAAAGGAATGGGTCCCAAACTCACCCGGGTCCAAGCCCGCTGCGGTAATTGACATCGCGAGCACCCGCTGAAACTGAAACGTCGTCAGTGGGGTGGCGTCCGCGTGTCTCAACAATGTCCCCCCCCATGATGCCACCCTTTGTGCTAGGTAATCTTCTAAACACCTCACCGGACACATGGGAGACCCTGAAATCCTGCGAATGACTATGCAGTCACCCACCCCACCTTGATCGGTTTTTGACTTGACAAAGGATACAGTCATCGTCTCACCCCTGATCTGAACGTGTTCCCGGCACAAACCCCCCACCACATCCCGCTTGTTCCTTGCTACCAGCTCACTTATCCTCATTGCCCCGTGAAATGCAAGCGTAAAAGCAGCTCGGAACAAGCAGGCCTCGAACTGAGACGAGCATGTGGCGGGGAGTGTGGCCAGCAACTGGGACAACCTATCCAGACCTATCGGGCGCCTCTCATCTACTTTGCGACCCTCAAGGCGTTGCCACCCACGCAGCGCTTTCTGTACCACAAAAGACGCTGTCGGGTCCTGGATTTTATGCGCCCTGGCAACAAAGGAAATGGCAGCACGATGCCTCTGGGCTGTAGCCACCGACTTCCCAGCCTTACGCAAGGACATCAGAAAATGTACTACCCAATCCTCATGCCCCCAAAGCCCCCCTCTCTCAGTCCCCAAATAGGCTAAATAAGCCCGAAACGCCCCTTCGTATGCCTTCCTCGTCCTTGGTGCTAGACTCTCTCCCACGAGGTAACGAAGTTCGGGGCACCGAGAGACCAGAGAGCTTCGGGAAAGGGTGCTGGCTCTGGGTCCGCTGATGGAAGGAAACCCAAGAAAGCCTGCATTTGAAAACGAGACAGAGTGTCAGCAGCCTGATTCATCACCCCTGGGACATGTTTTGCTCTGAATACCACGTTCAGTTGCATACACAGTAAGACAATTTCTTTAAGCAGCCTTAAAATCATTTTGCAACGTGCTGCCTGACTATTGATGCATTCTACAACGGTCATATTGTCAGACCAAAATATGACAGAGTGATTCTTGGATCCCTCGGGCCAGGTTCTGAGGGCCACCAAAATGGGAAACAGTTCAAGGAAAGCAATATTGCTCGTCAGCCCCTCTTCATGCCACCATGTTGGCCACCTTTGTGCCGACCATTTTGTGCCGAAGATGGCGCCGAAACCCATGCTTCCCGCTGAATCTGTCCATAGACCAAGCTCTTCAGAGGACAAGGCCGGTTTGTTCCAGACGACTCGACCATTGAAATCCGCCAAAAATGCTAACCAAATACGCATGTCTTGGCGGACCTCTGCCGATAATCTCGTGCGATGATGACCCTCTCTTAGGCCAACCATCGCCTGGGCAATTGAACGGGAGAAGGGGCGGGCCATCGGGATCACCCTCAGGGCAAAATTCAACTTCCCCACCAATTGCTGCAATTGATGCAGCGTAACTTTAGATGCAATAATACACATTTGCAGGGCTGCCCTGAATTTCGACACTTTGGCAGCTGGTAAACGAAAACAACCCTCACTAGAGTCCAACTCGATCCCGAGAAACTCGAGGCAAGTCGTGGGACCCACCGTTTTACCTGGTGCCAATGGCACGCCAAATTGATTCATTAAAACACAAAATTCAGTCAAGGCCCGGGCACATTCATCATCCCCAGCAGCCCCAAGGAACAGAAAGTCATCGAGGTAATGCATCACATTCCGAAAACCCGTTTTCTTCGTGTAAACCCATTGTAGAAAACTACTGAATTTCTCGAAATATGCACAAGATATAGAGCACCCCATCGGCATACATCTATCCATGTAATACGAACCTTGAAACATGAATCCCAAAAGACGTTGGTCTTCCGGGTATACCGGGAGCAAACGGAACGCTGACTCGATATCTGATTTTGCCATCAGCGTCCCGGGCCCCAGGCGATTCAAAATGGCTACGGCCTCATCGAATGATGCGTACCGCACCGAACATATCTCTGGATCAATTGCGTCGTTTACAGAAAGGCCATGAGGCGCTGATAAATTATGAATCAATCGAAACTCACCTGGGTCCTTCTTGGGGACCACCCCTAATGGAGAACAAACAAAATTCTGTACCGGGGGAACACTAAACGGGCCGGCAACCCGACCTCGGGCAACCTCTTTCCGGATCTTATCCTGTACTACAGTCGAATGCTGCAAGACGGAAAGTTGGTTTTTGCACGTCCCGATACCCTGAAAGTCCCCCACCGGGATGCGGAAACCGTATGAAAAACCGTTTCGTAGCACCCCAGCGGAAGTACGATCCGGGTATTCGCTGAGCCAGGGAATCATTGCCAGGGTATCAATCGGGGTTGGTAAAGGCGCCCCTCGGACTATATTAGACCTGTTTGGCGCCTCCTCTACCACCATTTTCACCCGATTTGGCTCTGCACGAGGACTCAGGATGGGGTGCCCCACAGCCACTACATTCGTGTTTGAATTTACAAGATCCCGGGGGCCTAGTACATTTACTTCTGTTGAAATTGAAACAGAAACCCCTCTTCCCTGTACTTCCGGCGGGTCTCGGATAATCGTCTGTACCCGTACCCGACCGAAAGGGCGTCCCCCCATTTTGGCGGGAGGACTCACCGACAGAACTCCCCACCAACGGCACTTTCAACATCCCTGACTCTTGTATTTTATTCCATGTCAAAGAATCGTAACAGTCCCAGGTTAAACTTTTGTTATGCTCCATCGCTTTCCTGAAAAGGTTGTCATAACAGAACCATTGGTTACCTTGGTGCGATGTCGAGTACCCCATAATCCGTGACTGATATACTGGAAATTCAGGGAGCAATTCAGGCCTACGTTCCCCCAAAATTGACGTAAAAATTCCCCAAGCATTACCCCAGTTGCCAATATTCTCATTCACTTTAAAGGCGGCCATTTTTGCGCGCCAAACACTTGGGTGCATCAGATCCTTTTGGCCCTTAACAGTTTCCACCTCATAATGATCAACGAGCAAGGAGAAAATGTTTACGTATTCCCCCGCCCAAATCTTTTCCTTTATTGCCAAAGGAACATGTTGCCCCAACTTTTCTCTACGAGAGGGTGTTGACTCATCCCTTGCGATCGGCAATGGCCGCTTACCTGCACCGGACGCTGCCTCCGCCACTCGTGGCTTGTCTATCACTGCATCCGACGCGGGCACCTTGGCTGTATCACGCTTCTCGCGCAACTGTTTAATGAGTGCTTGCGCCTCGGCAGCCGTGGCGCCCTCGCTGCTGTCCCCCAACCACGCCGCTAACTGTGCCGCCAACTCGGGAGGCATATCTTCAGTGGATGTCGGGGTGACTACTACGGGGATCGGATTCCCCTCCTTCGGTACCGGGACCGGTACCGGGGCTGGCGCCTCGAGCGGGGAACAGGGAACCGGGACGTCTCCCCCGACCGGCCCCCTTCTCGGCCTCTTTGGCTTCCCTCCGGCCGGTGGACGCCCCGATCCCTCCTCCCCGTCTCGCTCCGCCAGCCGCTTCTTAATTTCGGACATGTCCTTCATGAGGGCCCGAACCAACTGGTCAGTCGACATTCTTTTCGCGCCTTTCTTGGGCATTTTTCCAGACGAAGTATCTAAAAGACAAAAAGAGGGATTAAAACGCTCAAAATTGGCTCTTCGTTCTGTCCCGAGCTCACGTGCAGCGAGGAGGTGCAGCTTCAGAGCACAAGAACAAGAGGATGTCTTCTGGTCTTGCGTCCCTTTTTATCCATCTTCAGGGCGGGCGTATACCCGCCCCTGCCTGCCCCGAGGGCGTGGCTGGCTGCGTCGGTGTCTAGGCCAGCCCACTCTAGGGCGGGAACGAGCGCGCCCCAGCTACGCCGCTTCGGGCATACCAGCTGAGGCGCGCCTCCCGCCCAAAAATGGCTTCCCGGGGGGATCGAGGCACTCGACCATACGTTCGGGGGGACCGAGTTGGTCGCCCCTTTCCATTTTCATTCATTGCTATGGTTCTGGGCTTGCTTTCTGTATCCTCTTTCAATCTCTGCCATCCTTTGCTTCTTTGAAGTTTTTTTTTTAATCTATTTTACTTATTATCTATCCCTCTATTATTCTAGCTCTATATTTTTGTGTTTTCTGCTACTTTTGGTTAATTTTAAACTACTTTTTTAAACTCTTTTCCTTTCTTCTTCCCTATTCTATTTCTTATTTATTATTTACCTTCCTTTCTGCCCAGACCATGGTAAAGGGAGCCAGGAAGCATCCCAAGAAGGGGAAGGGTCCCGCACCCCGTGCCCGGCTCCCGTGCGGGCGTTTGAGGGGGGAGCTAGTGATGCCACGGGAGATCTTTAGCGCGGAGGAGGTGGCCGCACTAGTGTTCTATGTACAGCGCTGCCTCCCCAG
The DNA here is from genome assembly GCF_964263255.1 of Lissotriton vulgaris. Taxonomy (NCBI): domain Eukaryota; kingdom Metazoa; phylum Chordata; class Amphibia; order Caudata; family Salamandridae; genus Lissotriton; species Lissotriton vulgaris. The sequence goes on from NW_028250964.1 coordinate 111,198, forward strand.
GACCATCATGGCAGGCAGCAAGATCGCAAGTAGGTACGGGCTCCGGGAGAGCCGGAAGCGGCGGGAGAAGGTGTGCCGGGCCATGTATTCTCACTCTCGGGTCCGGCGCACCTACAACCAGGCCACCCACCATTGGACGGATCTCCTGGACTGGGAAGGCGACCTGCTCAACCTGCTCAGCGTCGATATATTGGTGAGTAGTAGTAGCTATTTTATCACTACTCTGTTTTCTCCTGCTCTGTGTGTTATTATATTGCACATTTTTGTTTTTTACCAAGAGCAATAATGCTGCTGATTACCTTGTAGGTAAATTATATTTCAAAATCTTCTGTGCATTTCAGGTGCACTTCTCTCCTTCTCAGTAGCGTTGCTACTATGCTTATTTGTTTTCGATTTTGTGTTCATTTTATTGGCCTGAGAAATTATGTATAGGTGTAGTTTACAGAACTGAGTAATGCTAGACACTACGGGGCAGATTTGGAATTACCGGCGCATCCATGCTAAGTAGCAGGGATGCGCCAGTAATTGTGCGCCACGCCACCACCACCCATGGTGCGCGTATTTACAATGCGGCGCACCATGGGCCCAAAACGGCACCGAAGCGTTACGCATCTGTGCCGTAAAGGAGGCGCATTGCTGAAGTTGCGTCTCAACAATGGCGCAGCTCAAACAATGCTCTGGGGTGCCCTATCTCCCCAATGCTGCATCAAGCCGTACGTCTGCTTCAAGCAATTGCAGGGTTTGAGTGACGCATCATTGTCCTAAAAGTGACTGATTGAAATCTTGTAGATTTCACTCAGCCACTTTTAGGATGCGTTCCTGCGCAGGAACGCCCTCCTTTGCGGCGGAACACCCTTTGATGGCGCAGGGCTTTACAACGTGATGCATCTCCCATATGCGTCACATTATTAATATACGCCGCACCATGGAGCCTCTTTTGTTCTGCCGCTGCGTCACAAAAGTCACGCAACAACAGAGCAAAAGAGCCACAAGGGGCTTGTAAATCTGCCTCTACAGACTCAAGTCCAGTCCTTCCTTTGTACACCTGGCAATGAGAAGAAATAGTGGTGGTGGATTCATATTTTGAGTATTTTAATGACTGGTTAATGTAGTAGGAAACTTTTTAGTGTTGTCACTCATCTGCAATCAGGATGGAGTTTGTCTGTCACTTTGCGTGCTGCGGACTGCTGCCTGCCAGTCCTAGGCGAACCTTTTTAGTAGTTTGTTTAGTGAGTTACATAACTTTCCAAGTCGACGGTCCGCAAATCAAGCAAAACTAATATCGTAGTCCAGTCCAGTCAGCGCCAGGATGCTTCTTCCGAAGCGACAGTCGCGCTTTATAAATACCGATTCCAATTCCAATTCCAATTCCAGTAGTAGACCACATGCGATAGGTCAATATATCCAGTGGAATAGTTGTTTATTTGCTATTTCGCCAAAATATTTTGTTATTGTTCTTTTGAAATGTTTGATTTGGTTGACAACAATCATCCATGTTTTCGGGTCTTTCTTTCTTTCATGTTGTACATCAGCTCCCCCCAGGGGCAAGAGGACAGAGGAGGAGGTGGTTTCAGCTACTGCTGCTGTAGAAGGCCAGGATCGGTTAGGCGAGGGCTCCTTTGCTGGCCCGGTAAGTTTTCATTTTAATATAGAGTACCTATTTTTTCCTAGCGTTCCTCATTCGATTTTTTTAAAATCGTCTTTGATCTTCTTGTGGACTGTATCTAAATTCTTATCCTGCCTCTACTATGACTCCCTGTGGTATTACTAGATTATTCTTATTAGTCTGTCTGTGTAGCTAACTAAGATGGCACATTTGGCAAAAGGTGTTAAACGAAACTCCCATTCTGGTCAGCAATAGCTCTATGCACTGAGTGCACTCCTCTGGAATTGTCCATAATGTCTTTTCAAGTCTTCTAAATGTTTATGCTTTGACAATTCCCAACAATAAAATTGTTGGACTTGGCCCTTAGGGCAGGTTCACCCCTAGACTTTTTGCCTTGTTTGTGACCCTGTGTTAGTGATTTTTGGGTCTCTGCGCACTTTTCCCTGGGCCCCAGAGTGAAAGTGCGTGCATGTAGTATGGCTGGCCTGCCCTCCCATAGGAATGCATGGGGAATGTGTGTGTCCCTGGTAGTTCCTGATGCGTGGGGAGTGCAGGCTCGAGTTTAGTATGTGTAAACTCGTGAGAGTGAATGCTGCGAGATGGTGTCTGCGGCATGTATGTGTCTAGAAGGGAAGTGCTACTTCTGGACATTGAGATATGTGTGCAGTGAGGGTGCTGGAGCGTGATTGGCTGGAGCTGGCTGGTGGCATGCCAGGCTCCAGGAAGTCTGGATGGGACTGCCCAGTGGTGAGTGGGAGATTAGTATGAGTGATGTGTGGGAGGAGTGTACCTGTGTCCTGGATGGGCTGGGTTTTCCCCACACAATGCTGGCTCCGCCCCCCTGTGGTGTGTCTAATGACCCTCGCCTCCCCAGTGAAAGAAATGGGTGGTTGGGCCATCAAGAGTGCTCCAGAACCAGCTGCGACTGGTTTCTCCCCCACCCTGCACCCTTAAACAAAGGATTTGTTAGTATAAGAAGGGGCTGTGTCCCCTTAGAAAATGTTCTACTTTTGGATCCTGCCAGAGGGGGCTGTTGCTGCTGCTGGGGCCAGGAGGACCGCCACTTGGGGTGTCTCTCTGCCTGGAGACCCAGTGTGCTGGCTCTGGCCCAGCCTTGCCCCCCTGCCTGCCTCCAGCCCCTGCTGGAGCCTTGTCCTGTCCTCCAGTGCTGGGGAGCACTGAGGATTCTTTGCCTGCAGCCTGAGAGTGCTGCTCTCTGCCCTTCAGCGCTGGGGAGCGATGAAATCTCCTGACTAGCGTTTGAAAGGGCTTTATTTTGCCCATAGCGCTGTGAGCGCTGTATTTTCGTCCTGTGGCGCTTGGGAGCGCGCCAATTGCTGTGCAGGTGCCCACCCTGCTCATGGTTTCCAGATCGAGTGCCCACCTCGATTGGAGTATTTATTTGACTTGGCCGGTGCCCACCCGGCATTGCCCCCGAGATTGCCGCGGTGTCCGTGCATTATTTCCCTCGAGGGAGCCCACTCCTCGGAGAATTCATTCGCAGCCTGCGCTGCCCGCGACGACCCGGAAGGAACTCCCAGGCCGGCCAATCGCTGCGCGGCCCTGGGAGAAGGTGCCGGAAGTCCCGCCCCCGCAGCGCGAGAGAGGAAGTCCCGCGCCTGCCCCGATAGAGAAGCCGGAAGCAGCCACAGCGTCCTGCCCGAGGCTCCCAAGTGAGGGAGAGCCCCGGACCTTCCGCCAGCCCCAGAGGAGGGAGAGAGTCCTGCCGCCACCGAGTAGAGTCCCGAGGAGCGGGAGCTCTCCAGCCGGCCGCCAGCAGCCGGTGAGTGCCGAGAGGGGGGAGGAAAGCCCCTGTGTGCTTCGGTGCCTGCGAAAGGCACTGCAGTGATTGAAGCCCCCAAGGGCTCCGGGGGCAATTTGTGGTTTCTTTGTGCCCCGAGAGGCCCCAAGCATCCCGGGGGTGACAGAGCGGCCCTGGTTGGCAGCGGGCCGCTCCAACGTCCATTCCGAGTCCACGAAGGACTCCAACGGCCCCGCATTTTTAATTAGGAGCCCCGAGGCTCCTGGGGGCAATTTTGTACTTTGCGAGCCCTGAGAGAGGCTCGAGTGCCCCTCCTTGTCTGAGAGCCTGAGAGAGGCTCAGGAGGGCTAGTTCATTGTTCTTGTCCAGAGCCCAGAGAGGCTCACCAGTGCCACAGTGGTGGTTCTTGAGCCCAGAGAGGCTCCAACGTTGCTCTAACTTTCCCTGCACCAGTTGCCCAGCACTTTGTGGGCAACTGCCACGTTTAGGCCCTGACATTGGGACACCGGGACAGTCACAGGTGGTGACTTGTGAGTTTGGCGCAATTGTTATTGATTTTACACCTCTGAATGTTAATACATCATGTGTTTTATCCTTGCACCCCTACAGGTATTGTGATGTGTAGGTGGTTGTTTTCTCCCTAGTGCAGGTGGTGCTAGTGAGGTCCTGTTACCAGTGATTATTGGTTGTGTGCTCTATGTTTATATTGTGTGCTACACTGATTTTACTTTCTAAAGTGCTATTTCTGAAAGTATTGCTTCTAAAAGTGCTGATACCCTTGACAGTGGTCCAAGTGGCCCTGTCCTGTACAAATATCCCTTGTAAATTCCGCCCGTGCCTGGTGGCACAGTGTAACAAGATGTGTGTTTTACCTGATGTATATTTATTATAATACAAAGGCTATTTTTATATAACCTTGTGTGGAGTTTTCCTTTGTGGTGGGCCTTTGGTTGTTGTTGCTGGGGTGCGTGCGCAAATACTTAACTTACATCGCCTCCAAGTTTAGCCTTGCTGCTCGCGCCACGTTACCTAGAGGGCGAGTAGGGGTTATCTTGGCGTGTAACTCCCTTGCCCTTACCTTGGGAATGGTGATCCCTGACTGACCTCGACGCGAGTCTTGGCCAGCCAGGATCCCGTTTCTAACATTGGCGGCAAGCGGTGAGGATAAGGATTTGTGTTTGCGTTGTACCACAGTGGCAACTGGCCACTACAAAGCTCTACATTTTTAGATGACCACATTTTTGGGGATTATTGTGTTTTTGGTAAAATTCCATTGTTTCTTCTCCTGAAGAGTGTCATTTGATAATTGTGTTCAGTACATTTGTCCCCCGCCCTGCTTCCAGAATTTGGTACCTGTGTCACATGTGGTCAGGTTGAGAAGTCAGGGGTGGTAGAAACTGCCTTACCGATCCGAGGGGAGGGTGTGTGTGGATGAATGGTGTGTTTCCCTGGACGCATGAGTGAGTTCTTTTTTTTAAGGAGAGTGTGGAAGTTTTGGAATTGTGTACTTTTACTTCAGATTGCTAGATCCCTTGTGTTGCATGTGTCTGTAAGCATCCTGTCAAGATGGAATCTCCTTTTAACCTTTGTGGCCTGTTTAAGTACAGTGTGCATGAGTTGGTACGGTTATGTAAGGAGAGAGACATCCCAGTGTGTGAGTCAGACACCCAGTCCAAGCTTAGGGATAACATGATCCTGTGGCAGAAGAGTGACTGGGAGCGTGAGCACAGTGAGAGGGAGAGGGCTCGGACCGCACACCATGAGGGTGGTGGGTCTGAGGGGAGCCCTGAAGAGTCTGATGTGGAGAGTGAGTTTGACAGTGGATGGGCACCCGCAGAGAGCGAGTACCCCCTAGATAGGGAGTCCCTAGCTGGGTCCAGTGTCAGATGTAGCACCCCATCCCTTTCCCTGTCCCCAGAGGAGTGGGTGGATAGGAGAGAAGAGAGGGAGCACCAGCTGGCCATGGAGAAGCTCAGGTTAGAGTATGCCAGAGAGATGGCGCAGCTGGGTGTGAATGAGCGGACTGCAGAGGCTGAGAGGGCCTTGGCCAGGGAGAAGATAGCCCTAGAGTGTAGGTTATCCCCTGAGAGCAGTCATAATTTTCTGGATTCCCCGGGGAGGGTTGAGTCCAGTGGTGGCAGCTATGTAGAGCCCAGTGCGAGCAGTCCCACTCCCAGTTCCCCTAGTCTGGTACCTGTTTCCCCAGAGGAGGAGTTAAGGTTGAAATTCAGGGGCAGTAGGAAGCTGCCTCACCAGTCGTGGGAGGAGTTTGAGGATGAATGTTGTGGGACACTGTTTGATTGGGTGCAGGTTCACACGAGAGATGATTTTGAAGTCTTGTTTGATCTGATTGTCAAAGAGCACCTGCTCAGTTGTTGTTCTCCAGGGTTGCGCACACACCTGTTGGGGTGTGGATTGTCTGACGCATGTGAGGTTGCAGATGAAGCAGACCGCTGGGAGAGGGCCAGAGGTTCTTTAGAGTCCCTAGTGAGTGAGTCCAACAGTAGTGGTATAGGTATCTTCCAGCCCAGCGTGGTGGAAGAGGCTCAGTGTAGCCCAGCTAGGTCCCAGTATAGTGAGAAGGGTGTAGGGGCTGACTACCTGGCTCAGTGGAGCAGGAGTCAGTGGGTGGCTGAGAGTCCCCAGAGGCCCGAAGCCCTGTCTCAGAACCTGGGTGGTTTCTTGAGGGAACACCAGGTTGGGGACCTAGGCTGTCCTGTTAGCCCACTTGAGGGAGATCTCCTAGTGTGTGGAGGACCTGGAGCATCTGTGAGCGGAGCTTCTGTAGTAGTGGAGTCTGGCAGTACTGCTCCAGTAGGGAGAGTACAGAAGTCCAGTGAAAAGAGTGATTGGAGAGTGACCTGTGAGTCCTCAGAAGTCCTGGAGTGCCAGGCAGTGATTCCACCAAAGGTTCTAGACCGGAGGTTGGAGGTCCAGGTTCAGGGTTTGCCTGACCTGAGGGGTAGGACGACTGTAACCAGTGTCCTGACCGGTTCTTCTTCCAGAGGAACTTCTCCAGTTGGGAGAGGGCAGACCTCTGGAAGGGGGTGCAGAGGGTGGGAGAGCCCACCTCTGACCCTGGTACCACCTGAGGGGTTAAACCCTAGGTTGGGAGAATGGTGTTTAGAGGGTACCCCTCGCAGGAGGCAGAGGAACCCTAGGAGAAGAGGTAAGGGGAGTAGAGCCTTCCCTGAGACTCCTGGTCCACCTAAGGTTGTAGACTCTAGGCTGGAGAACCAGTGGCAGTCTAGCCCTGTCTTGCAGACAGCAAGAGTGGAAAATGGCTGTTATGTGCCAGGGGTTACTACCTCCCGCTCTGCGAATTGGCAAGGACCGGTGGCACCTGGGTGGCCCAGGGCCTGGTCCTGGCCACGGACAGCTGAAGAGTACCAGTGGGGTAGCCCAGTTGGTCCTTACAGTAGCTTTAGAAGGAACCCTAGGGGTTCACCGTGGCATAGAACAGGAGGGTGTCCCGGCAGTGGCGGGCCTGCGTCCGTGTTCTATCGCCCCAAGCAGGGAAGTCCATCAGAGTGGTGATTGTTCTCCCCTGCGTTTTTGCTGGAAGGGGGTTGTGTTGGACTTGGCCCTTAGGGCAGGTTCACCCCTAGACTTTTTGCCTTGTTTGTGACCCTGTGTTAGTGATTTTTGGGTCTCTGCGCACTTTTCCCTGGGCCCCAGAGTGAAAGTGCGTGCATGTAGTATGGCTGGCCTGCCCTCCCATAGGAATGCATGGGGAATGTGTGTGTCCCTGGTAGTTCCTGATGCGTGGGGAGTGCAGGCTCGAGTTTAGTATGTGTAAACTCGTGAGAGTGAATGCTGCGAGATGGTGTCTGCGGCATGTATGTGTCTAGAAGGGAAGTGCTACTTCTGGACATTGAGATATGTGTGCAGTGAGGGTGCTGGAGCGTGATTGGCTGGAGCTGGCTGGCATGCCAGGCTCCAGGAAGTCTGGATGGGACTGCCCGGTGGTGAGTGGGAGATTAGCATGAGTGATGTGTGGGAGGAGTGTATCTGTGTCCTGGATGGGCTGGGTGTAGTATTGAAGTTGGTTGGACAACAGGTTTAGTTTGTAGTTCAAGTTTATTCAGCTTAGGAGAAGCACAGCGACAGGCAGCAGGCAAGGCTATCAACTGCCACAAGTCAACATTCTACAACAAACCCATAGAACATGAGAACACAAGGGTTCTAACTACAGGTGCCAGGAAGGCACAAAACAGTGAATACTACATTATCCTCTTTTCAGTAAAACAAAAGAGGAAGCGTTCGTACAAGGAGAAGGAAAGGAGAAAGGGAAAGAAAAGAACAAAAGAAGCAAGAGAAAAGAGGAGAGAAGTAGCCAGAAAAATAGAACGAGAATAGGAGAAGGAAGAAAGCACAGCTGGAAGAGAAGGAGACAACAGAAGCAAAAGGTTATCTGAACCTGGCAGGAACCTTACACACTCTATGACTCCTGCGAGGTCCTGGAACAGAAGCATCAACAACATTTCTGCCATTATCATTGATAGCAACAGTACTAAAACGTTTGTCACTTGAAACAGAGCTGGGATTGGGCTGAGAAACATCAGTGTAGGCATCATCACTACTAATTTTAACAATTTTGCAGATGTTCCACCAATCCTTATTATTTACACGTACAGCATTTCCACAGACCTTGTCAACTACAAGTGGTTGAGAGAATTTGCTCCTACCTTTAGTGACATGGACAGGATTTTTAATCCGAACCACATCACCAATACAGATGTCATGGGCAGCAGATCTCTTCCTTTCATCAAAATAGGTTTTCTGCTTCTTCTGAGCTTCAGAAACATTGCATCAACTCCATCCATAACATTCATTTTTACCCACTTGGACATCCAACCCGGACAAATTTTGGTGGAGGGTTTCCTACCCCTCAGGAGCTCAAAGGGGGAGACCCCAGTAGAAGAGTGAGCTGTTGTACGATAAAACCATAGCATGGAACGCACAGCATTCTCAACCACACACTTGCTAGCAATGGCCCACTGGATACAGTTATTGAGAACACGGTTCATCCTCTCAACGAGACCATTGGCCTGGGGGTGGTAAAGGGAACTTTTCTTATGTGTCACACCACCTTGTTTGAGGAAAGATTCAAACTCACAACTGACAAATTGGACACCATTGTCAGTCATGACAACAGAGGGAAACCCCTCTCTCAAGAAGATGTCTTTCAAAAAAGAAATTACGCTAGCAGAGGAGGCTTCACTGACGAAGCGAATTTCCGGCCATTTGGAGTAGTAATCAATGGCAACAATGGCAAAGCGGGAACAAGAGGGTAAAAGGTAAAAAGGACCGACCAGATCAACCCCAATCTTTTCCCACGCCCTTTCCGGAAGTTGAACAGGCTCCATAGGGGGAGACCTAACCTTATGACTTTTATCTGAGGACTTACAAATGACACAGTTGTCAACCAAAGAATCAACGCACACGTCCATCTGTGGCCACCAGAACACATCTCTCAACCTACGTTTGGTGAAAGTCTTCCCTAAATGCCCTTCATGTGCACCATCCACCAGACGCTTCCGCAAGCTCTCAGGAGGAATAAGCCTCCTACGCCGCATGAGTATGCCATCTTCAACAGTGAGCTCGTCGGCAACCTTGACAAAAGTTTGGAAAAGCCCAGTAACATTCTTCTCTTTGGGCCAACCAGACTTCAGATAGTCGACAACCTGTAGGAGAACCGCATCCTTCAACAACTCTTTTTTCCACTCACCCTCACTGATCGCACACATGCCTTCAAGATCCAGACCCGCAACAAAACAATCCTCAAGGTCTTCATCTTTTTCAACCTCGGAGTCATTATCAGTTAAAGGAAAACGAGAAAAATAGTCGGCTCTGACATTCTTTGAGCCTGGCAGATAAACAACCTTGAAATCATACTGAAGAAGCTTAGTGGACAGTCTCGCAATTCTAGGGGTGTGCTCCTTAATTTTTTCCCCGGACAAAATAGAAACCAGGGGACTGTGATCAGTACGAATAGTGAAATGACTACCCCAGAGATAAGGATTGAACTTCCTGACCGCCCACCAACAGGCCAAAAGCTCTTTCTCAATGACAGAGAAGTTAACTTCTGCTCCACGCAGTACCCTTGAGGCATATGCGATGGTGTTGTCAACTTGTCCATTCCTCTGAGTAAGGACAGCCCCAAGTCCAAACCCACTTGCATCAACAGTCACGACACACTCCTTGTTGGGATCGAAGGGTTTGAGAATACTCTCCCCAACAAGCTGGGATTTGATCCACTTGAAAATTTCTTGGCAATTTTCATCCCAAACGAAAGGCACACTTTTCTTTAACATGTTAGTCAAAGGTTGAACCTTTGACGCGTAGTCTTTGATGAATCTAGAGTAAAATTCACTGAGACCAATGAAAGATTTTAGTCCAGACTTGTCAGCAGGTGGAGGAGCATCAACAATGGCTTTCACTAAACCGGGTCGTGGTTCCACACCTGCATGAGAAACAACATGACCCAGAAATTCCATCTTTTCTTTTAAGAAAACACATTTCTCTTTCTTTAAAACAATACCTTTTTCTTGCATGATTTCTAGGACCTGATTTAAGGAAAAGTCATGATCCGCCTTGTTCTCGCCAAAAATCAAAACATCATCCTGGAAGACAATCACTCCAGGAGTGTCCCTAAACATCTGACTCATCAACCTTTGGAAAACTGCGGCCGCTGACGCAAGGCCAAACGGCATCCTACAGTACTGAAAACTGCCAAAGGGGGAGACAAATGCAGTCAGGTGTCTAGAAGATTGACTCAACATCACCTGGTGGTAAGCGGAGGCCAAGTCCAGCTTAGTGTACCACCTTGCCCCCCTGGTAAGGGACAACAAATCTGTTATTTTTGGTAAGGGGTGTGAGTCAATCCAGATGTTCTTATTGAGACTGCGCAAATCCACACAGACGCGCAAATCCCCATTCCTTTTTCTGGCGACAACAAGAGGAGACAACCACAAGGACGACTCAATGGGTTCTATGACTCCCTTTCTGCACAGACCCATCAATTCCTTTTCTAAATCATCCCTCACGCTGAAAGGAACACTCCTCACCTTATGTTTTACGGGAATAGCACCATCCTTTACTCTAATTTCGTGGTTAAAGCCCTTGATGATGCCAAGGCCATTCCCGAAGACTCTTGGGAATCTGGAAATTAAACTCTCAATATTGTCACCTGAGACAATAACAGCTAAACTCTCTACATTATCACAAGATTCTTCAATACTGATCTGTTCTTTGGACCCTGGTCTAAGGATCATTTTGAACAAACCCTGGTGGAACCAACCCAAAATGTTCAGACCCTTCAATGAGACGTACACTTTACCAAAGATCCTCCTTCCCCTGAACTGAATAATGTCTTCAAAGAACCCCAGAAGAGCAATTCTACGCCCTTCATATGAAACAGGGGTCCTGTCAGGAGGTAGGAGGTTCCTTTCAGGCCAAGTTACATCAAACAATTTTTGTGTAATCATAGTTACTCTAGCTCCAGAGTCCACTAAAAGGGTAATTATCTTGTCACCCACACCAAAATCTTCGAGAGGATCAACACAGTCAGATGGATCCCCAATAATGACCCCATCGTCTCGTACTACTACAACCATGTCTCTGAGGTCATCTTGGATGCCATACATAGAGTCAGAGTCATCATCGGTATTTCCATAGGACTCTGAGACATTCCCAATAGTGTTGACGGTACTCAGACTCTGAGACTTGTTGCTGAAGGTAGAATTTCCCTGTTTAGAGATTTGGCAAATTTTTGCGAAGTGCCCAAACTTCCCACAGTTCCGACAAGTAGAGTTCCTGGCAGGGCAAAACTTGTTGTTTTTATTATGGGAAGGATTTCCACATTTGTAACAAATGTCATTCCTTGAAAAAGCATTTCTCTCAAAACGTTGAGAACCAGGAGTGTTGTTTCTATCGAAACGTTGACTGCCAACCACCTTACTGTCTTTGTTCTCCTTGGTTCTAACAATCGAAACTCCCTCATCGCATTTCTTTTCAAGTTCCTTTACTTCTTTTTTTGACAGCTCTATACTTTTGGCCATACGAATAGTCTCTTCAAGTGTGGGATTGCCCAAAGTTAGAAGCTTCTGCTGAATAGACTTATCGGAGCACTTACAAACATATTGATCCCTAATCAATTGCTCTCGAAAACCTTCAAATTCACATTCAGCACTTAGTTGTCTTAGGCAAGAGACGTACGTCTCAACATCCTCCCCAGATAATTGTTCTCTTTTGAAAAATTTGTGCCTAATAACAACAAGACTTGATTTGACATCAAACCGTAACTCAAGCCTTAATCTGGTCTCTGTGTATTCGTCTACCTCTTCTTCAGCGTTGTTCCTTACTAAGGGAGGTAAATGCTTGAAGATTTCTCTTCCCTCGAAACCCAAGGAATGCAGTAGAAGACACTTCTTCCTTTCTGCACGATATCTGGACGCACCTATAGCCCCCAAATAAGTCTCAAAGGCATCAAACCACTTCCTCCAGATTATGGGAGGATTGCCTGGGGTCTCGAGAAAAGGAGGAGGAGGAGAAACAGATTGCATACTGGAAAAGATTGAAAAGTTTCCTCTTTGAAGACTCTGTCGCTGTGCAAAAGTAGTTCAGTATGCAAAGAAAATGAGAAAGAACCATGTGATAATTTTTTCACCACTAGATGGCACCTTCGTGTAGATTTGGAAGACAACGAACACCTTCTCTATAGAGAAACAATGGCAGTGCACTGTTGATCAATGACACTCTTCCTTATGCTATGTTCAGCAAAGTCAGTGTGACAGTAGGTTAAAGACACTTTTCTTTGTGTTCAAGTGTTATTGTTCTCAAAGGAAGTGGTGCCAGCAGGTGAATAACGCAGACCGCTTTCAGAGGCTAGAGGATGACGAAGCGCGAACAGGCTCAGAGACGCGTTGTCAGGGAGACGCGTCTGGATCACGTCAGGCGATTGTTATTGGTTGCCAGGGAGACGCCGCTTACGGAGACGCCGCTTACGGAGACTTCAGGTTAGCAAAGCGCAAACATGCGCAGGGACGCGTTGCCAGGGAGACGCGTCAGGTACACGTCAGAGGATTGTCCTGGATTCCCATGGAGACGCGTCAGACTTCCTCGCGCTGAAATGACGTAGCGCGCTCGCGCTGAAAATGACGCTGCAGCTTCCTCGCTAGACAATCTCGCGCTGACACCAATGACGTCGCGCACTTGTGAATTAAGCCGAATAATGCGCCTAAAATTAATTTAAATCGCGCAGAAGGAAAGCGGACCACTTATCTCGCCGATGATCTTCACCAGGGAGTCGAACAGCTGCTCTTCAAATACACTCGATCCACAGTGTACTCTCCACACGAATACGAGGAGAAACGAGGTAAGGCAGGTTCTTTTACCTTCTCCTAAGCAGCATCGTCGCCAACAAATTTGTAGTATTGAAGTTGGTTGGACAACAGGTTTAGTTTGTAGTTCAAGTTTATTCAGCTTAGGAGAAGCACAGCGACAGGCAGCAGGCAAGGCTATCAACTGCCACAAGTCAACATTCTACAACAAACCCATAGAACATGAGAACACAAGGGTTCTAACTACAGGTGCCAGGAAGGCACAAAACAGTGAATACTACACTGGGTTTTCCCCACACAATGCTGGCTCCGCCCCCCTGTGGTGTGTCTAATGACCCTAGCCTCCCCAGTGAAAGAAATGGGTGGTTGGGCCATCAAGAGTGCTCCAGAACCAGCTGCGACTGGTTTCTCCCCCACCCTGCACCCTTAAACAAAGGATTTGTTAGTATAAGAAGGGGATGGGTCCCCTTAGAAAATGTTCTACTTTTGGATCCTGCCAGAGGGGGCTGTTGCTGCTGCTGGGGCCAGGAGGACCGCCACTTGGGGTGTCTCTCTGCCTGGAGACCCAGTGTGCTGGCTCTGGCCCAGCCTTGCCCCCTGCCTGCCTCCAGCCCCTGCTGGAGCCTTGTCCTGTCCTCCAGTGCTGGGGAGCACTGAGGATTGTTTGCCTGCAGCCTGAGAGCGCTGCTCTCTGCCCTTCAGCACTGGGGAGCGCTGAAATCTCCTGACTAGCGTTTGAAAGCGCTTTATTTTGCCCATAGCGCTGTGAGCGCTGTATTTTCGTCCTGTGGCGCTTGGGAGCGCGCCAATTGCTGTGCAGGTGCCCACCCTGCTCATGGTTTCCAGATCGAGTGCCCACCTCGATTGGAGTATTTATTTGACTTGGCCGGTGCCCACCTGGCATTGCCCCCGAGATTGCCGCGGTGTCCGTGCATTATTTCCCTCGAGGGAGCCCACTCCTCGGAGAATTCATTCGCAGCCTGCACTGCCGGCGACGACCCGGAAGGAGCTCCCAGGCCGGCCAATCGCTGCGCGGCCCTGGGAGAAGGTGCTGGAAGTCCCGCCCCCGCAGCACGAGAGAGGAAGTCCCGCGCCTGCCCCGATAGAGAGGCCGGAAGCAGCCACAGCGTCCTGCCCGGGGCTCCCAAGTGAGGGAGAGCCCCGGACCTTCCGCCAGCCCCAGAGGAGGGAGAGAGTCCTGCCGCCACCGAGTAGAGTCCCGAGGAGCGGGAGCTCTCCAGCCGGCCGCCAGCAGCCGGTGAGTGCCGAGAGGGGGGAGGAAAGCCCCTGTGTGCTTCGGTGCCTGCGAAAGGCACTGCAGTGATTGAAGCCCCCAAGGGCTCCGGGGGCAATTTGTGGTTTCTTTGTGCCCTGAGAGGCCCCAAGCATCCCGGGGGTGACAGAGCGGCCCCGGTTGGCAGCGGGCCGCTCCGACGTCCATTCCGAGTCCACGAAGGACTCCAACGGCCCCGCATTTTTAATTAGGAGCCCCGAGGCTCCTGGGGGCAATTTTGTACTTTGCGAGCCCTGAGAGAGGCTCGAGTGCCCCTCCTTGTCTGAGAGCCTGAGAGAGGCTCAGGAGGGCCAGTTCATTGTTCTTGTCCAGAGCCCAGAGAGGCTCACCAGTGCCGCAGTGGTGGTTCTTGAGCCCAGAGAGGCTCCAACGTTGCTCTAACTTTCCCTGCACCAGTTGCCCAGCACTTTGTGGGCAACTGCCACGTTTAGGCCCTGACATTGGGACACCGGGACAGTCACAGGTGGTGACTTGTGAGTTTGGCGCAATTGTTATTGATTTTACACCTCTGAATGTTAATACATCATGTGTTTTATCCTTGCATCCCTACAGGTATTGTGATGTGTAGGTGGTTGTTTTCTCCCTAGTACAGGTGGTGCTAGTGAGGTCCTGTTACCAGTGATTACTGGTTGTGTGCTCTATGTTTATATCGTGTGCTACACTGATTTTACTTTCTAAAGTGCTATTTCTGAAAGTATTGCTTCTAAAAGTGCTGATACCCTTGACAGTGGTCCAAGTGGCCCTGTCCTGTACAAATATCCCTTGTAAATTCCGCCCGTGCCTGGTGGCACAGTGTAACAAGATGTGTGTTTTATCTGATGTATATTTATTATAATACAAAGGCTATTTTTATATAACCTTGTGTGGAGTTTTCCTTTGTGGTGGGCCTTTGGTTGTTGTTGCTGGGGTGCCTGCGCAAATACTTAACTTACATCGCCTCCAAGTTTTGCCTTGCTGCTCGCGCCACGTTACCTAGAGGGCGAGTAGGGGTTATCTTGGCGTGTAACTCCCTTGCCCTGACCTTGGGAATGGTGATCCCTGACTGACCTCGACGCGAGTCTTGGCCAGCCAGGATCCTGTTTCTAACAAAAATGTGAATGACAACCAAGAAAGAATAAGTACTACTTTACTTTTGGTTTGGATAGGAGGACAATCCATGCTACTTCTGTTGCAGAGACAAATCTGCACAAACAGAACTAATGACACTAAATAGTGCATTGTTTATCAATTATAATAGGCGCAGGTAGACTTTCCACATACCTCAGTGATAAAAGACTTTGAAGAACCCCCAATCTCCTTACTGACTAGATAGTGTGGCAGTCATTTAGCTCCCGAATTCATTGATGATTGATCCCCAATGATGATTATCCAACGCAGGACAAGAGTACGGAGTCAGAGTCCAGAAGTGTCAGAGGCACGGACTCATGCTTGCAAATTGCAAAACCTTTTGCTCAGTCACACTTGACCAAAAACCACAGAGTCTATTTAAGTTTTAAAGCTTTATTAAATGTAAAAAGATTTATTAAAATCAAGCTTGTCATAAAGCATAAACGGTTGATTAAAAATGGAAAAGTGCTTAGTGATTTATTTCACACATTTATTGTGGGCAAGCCGAGCCCTCACCTGGTTTGAACTTTAATTTTTCTTTTTGGTGCTGAATCGTTGGTCACTTCGTCCTAGTGATGATGATCTGATCTTGCTCTTGTTCTTAGAAGTGAAGGTTCTGTCTGTTATGAGAAAAATGGTGCGTGTTAAAAAGCAAGCATTCATCAGTTGTGCCAAACAGTGCAGCAAGACAACACCCTTCCCTGGAAAAAGGGACATTTTTACTTTAGAGTAGACAGTCACAAATGATTAGATTGGTTTCTGTATTCACACTTCTTCATAGACAAAATACTAGTCAGTGGTGTATGTCTATGACATCTAACATTCTTAAATGTACTTTGTAGGTGGAGGAGGACACTTCTGGGGAGGAGGCGGTCCAAGTGCCAGTAGAAACTGCTGTGATGGTTGCCACGGTAGTGGCGGGCAGTGGTAAGCTCTTATATTCCTTACTTATTGAGATTCCAGACTGCAGAGTGTGCTCTCTGCACGGGTGTAGTATATTTGTTCTACAGTTAAGTTTTTATCTACCAGGTAGTAGCCTCCTCTAAATTTACTTCAACTCAGCGGCGATTTTTTTTCGAGAATCCAAATCAGATCTGAGATTAACTTGATGGATGGGATGAACGAAAAGTGAAAGAAGGGTGTAAGTAAGTGTGGAAGGACGAGCTAGTTAAAAGTAATGATGACTGACAAAGAAGAATGATATGTGTTTGATTGGTGCCCGAGGTGGCTTGGAAGGAATATGATGCATGGCTGGGTGAAGAATGAAGCAAGGGGGGTGGAAAGAGAGAAGCCTGGGTGGGTGAAACAGAAACTGTATGTGTGCGCAATATATCCTTTGGTTGAAATTCAAATGCAAGTCAAGCACGGATGTATGGCTTGCGGTTTCCAAAATAAAATGAAAAGGTTGTTTTCCCGTGAGAAAACGTAAGGTATGTCCAGATGAGAGACATGAAGAAGAATGATTGACATATAGTTTGAATGGATGGATGCCTGGATCATGATACTATCTGACTCTTAGATAGCATAAGTTTATCTAGAGAGAGTAGACGGTCACTGGATGAACTAAGTGTTACTTTGAAGAGCATGTAACACCGTACCGCACGTCCGTCCCAGTGTAGGAAAGGCAAGGAAAAGAAGTTTTAATTTTGTCAGAATACTACCATGAATAGTAGCAGTTGTTTGTATTGCAGGCACATTATATATCCGGCTATTACGATGGCCACTCACTACCTCTGTTAATAAGTTTGGTAGAACTTGGTCATTCATGTGTGGATGTATCACTGTTCACTCAATAAAAAGCAAAGCACTTAAAGTCATCCCATATGTAAGCAAATACATACCATGTGCAGTGATAGATAATCAGATTATTTATCTTCTTCATTTTCCTTTTCTAGTATTCATTGGCACTGTAGGGTGAAAGTTAAATTAATTAAGCAGTAGCCCTTGTAACATAGTATTCTCAGTGCCACCTGTAATAGAAAAGTAAGAGCATCAACACCTGCATGTACTGGACTGGTACAGTAACGCAAGTCTGTCTCACTAATCATGACGGGCGTCTGTTTTTCTCGGGTGCAAGTTGACTGCGCTGGCATTATGCCGGCTTGCAGAAGTTAACGTACCAATTTTGCTAAACAAGAGAGAAGAAGAAGAAAAAGACTGGTGTACTGTCATAGTCGACTCTAATGGAATGAGTCCATAGTGCTCGTAGAATTGATTCCTTAAACTCCCACTAATGTTAGAGCAAGGATGAAGAAGTGGGAGGTTTGATAGATACTGGCCACAATAGTTATGTACTGCGCTTGCAAGTTGCTAGTTCTACTGTGACACAACTTTCTGCTGAATCATTTTGTGTTAATCTTAAAGAGCATTGGTTACATACTATGTCTTTCTTTCTTCATATAGATGCTCCTTCCAAACCAACATGGAAGGAGCTGGCTAAAAGGGCCCGGCAGCGGAGGCTGGAGGCGACTGTCGCGAATATCGGCGGCTGGTGGCCCAGGAGGAGGGGGACATGCAGTCGACCACAACATCGACCGGGACAGCTGCATCCTCCTCCGCGCTCCCTGGGTCACCCAGTCAGTGCAGCAGGTCTCCAGCGGTACGGAGCCGGGGTACCGCAGCCTCCCGCCACCGAAGAGCAGCAAAAATTCAGCTGCCCCCCACAGCAGTACCAAAAAAAAGGTTGCACCGCCTTTTAGTCAGGGTGTCCTACCTCGAGCAGGAGCTGTTGAACACCAAAACCCTTCTCAAGACCCTCCGCAAGGAGCATGCCGACCTGGCCCAAAAAGTGAACTGCAGCCAGCAGTAGGAGGAGACTGTCCCTTGCCCCTTTTTTAAAGACTTCTGGGGGTGGCAATTGGGAGTGGCATCTTGAAGTTGTGTAAGTAAATGCCCAAATGTTTTCAAAACTAAGTGCCTCTCACAGAGTAAGTGAATTCAATAGTCCTTTACTAGTACTACCGTCAGTCTCTTGTCTCTCCTAATACTCCATTATACTACCTCCCCCCAAACGCTTATCTTACCTGTAATTTTTGTTTGGAAATAGGGCGAGGTACAGGGCTGGCAGCACGGGAAATGGCGATTAAGGTTGGCAATCCTGGGTGGATGAAATGTCATCATTGCGGTGGTACTAGTGGTGTTACACAGTGGCAGTTGCAGCATATGAAAAAAAGAAAATGAAACCTTGTTTGTCCTTACCGTAGCATTAGCACAGTACGATAGAGAATATAGGAGGTGACAGTACACTAGAACAGTGCCACAATGTAGCCTAACAAATGGTAAAGTATTGAAAGTATAACTACTACTTGCGTTGAATTTCTTTGACATTGGCTACTACTACAGGAAATAGTGCGGAAGGTGAAGGACACAGCAGCGTAATCATTTGCCACGTCTGGGAGGAGGATGTTCTTGATTATCAATCAAGTTGATGGTGCACATGAAAATCTGCTTTCATTTGCCAATAGTCATGGGTCTGTGTCAAGCTGAGTAAGAATATATCCTCGGATTCCTTCACCAGCCTGTTGCTATGACCTTATCCTCCCCAGCAAGTGTGTGGAATTATTTCTGTCATTTAGTCACACACCAATCAAAACCACACAGCCCTGGGGAAGAGGGTTAGGGTTTGGAAAATGGATGGGAATGGGGGTTTTTGGGAAAGTTTTGTTGGGAGAAGAAAAAAAAAGAACAGCATGGACAAACAATAATTGAAGATAAACAAATCTTTGGGTACAAAGCTATCCATAAATCTTTTAAGTGACATAAAGGAGGTGCATGCACTACTGCATGCATGGTTACTGAAAAGTAAGTAGTACTTTTGACAACCGTGAATGAAAGAATGCGACCGTACAGGGCTGCAGTAATAATTATGCGTTTTCACTTGCCTATCTCTGCACTCAGAGAAACACTTCGTACATTAAATTAGGTTTGAAAAATAGCAGAAATAAAACCTATACAATGGCTGTAGGGATGAATTTAGAAGCAGAGATCAAAGAAATGCAGAGTCACACTCATAGAAGTTCACAGCAATAACATTACTTAAAAGATAATTAGAAAAGAACGGATACTGTATCTGTATGTTGTTGTAGTTGTCCTGTTGAATTTGGGAAGTTGCATGAATCCAACTATAGTTCTTATTAGCGGGACTCCTCCATTTCATCTGACGCTCCGTCCATCAATTTTGGTGACCAGAAGACACCCTGTCCACTGCCTGCCTGGCGGATGCTGAATTGCGGCTCGCTAATGTGAAGCCTGACTTCATCCTTTTTTTACCATTGCACAGGCTGAAACCCGGCCTGTAATTATTGATGGAAAAACAGGAAGTGATATTAGAACACCACTGACAAATAAATAAAAGGTATGTACGCTGTGTAGTGCAAAAAGTCACACTTTGAAGTTTCCTAATAGACAGTACAATATTTTTGAAAGTGCCTACTCTGTCCGAGTCTCCTTTTGAAGGATAAATAAGTATGGGCGAATTAATTAGGCGGATCTTTCCCCTCAAGCTAGGTGTACTGTAAACTGTGTTTTAGAACAAAATTAGACCTTCCCAGCAGTGCTCCCAGGCCCTTACTAAACCCAGTCGCACAAATGTAGAAGACCCCCAATCAGATCTCAAAAAACGAGGCCTAGTAGAAAATGGTGACAAAACGTACTTTGAAAGTAAAGTAGGCCCAAATCTCCCCTTACCTACCATGGATTGTATTCAAACCACTTGCAAGTAAGCAAAAGTATCCATACCCAGCATTGCTCCAAGACTCACAAACCCCCCCACAAACACCAGGAACCCCCACAAACAGCCCCCGAAAACGGTAGAGTGAGCGAAATCTCAAAAAATGCAAAACCCTTCTCCCCGAGGAATGTCTCCAAAACACTTTCTTTCGGGTATTAGACCTTCCCAGCAATGGCCCCAGAACTGTCAACCCGGGCGAAAACAAGTTTAACACCCCCAGCAAGCCAAAAGGCAAAACCCGGGAAAAGCCACACTTAGAAAACTTTGGGCCTACCTGGAATTCAGTCCAAAGGCGATCTGCAGCTAGGCCCCAACTCCCCTTTTCCACCATGGATTTCCTGTAAAACAAATGAAATCAACATTAGACTGTGCCAGCAGTGCTCGCAGACCCCAAAACCCACCCGCAAAAACCTGGAAGCCCCCCAAACAGTACCCCAGAGACAGGCAAGTGAGCAAAAACGCAAACACTTTTTCACCATGGATTTGGTGCAAAACACTTGATTCCGATATTAGACCTTCCGAGCTATGCCCTCAGACCCCTGCAGCCACCCGCAAAAAAGCAGAACACTCCCAAACAGGCAAAAAGCAAAAATGGGCCTACCTTCAATTCTGTCCAAATGCGCTGTGTAGCTAGGCCCTAACTCCCCTTTTCCACCATGGATTTCCTGAAAAACAAATGCAATCAACATTAGACCGTGCCAGCAGTGCTCCCAGACCCCACACCCCACCCATAAAAACCTGGAAGCCCCCCAAACAGCACCCCAAAGACAGGCAAGTGAGCAAAAACGCAAAAACTTTTTCTGCTCCGATTTTCTCCAAAACACTTTTATCCGGTATTAGACCTTCACAGCAATGCCCCAGACCCGTCAACTCACCCACAAAGAAGTAGAACACCCCCACAAGTGCAGAGTCTTTCTTCATTGGGTGTAATCCAGCCATCTGCTTTGAGGGGAATAGGAGTCTGGAGGAGGAGGATAGAGGAGCATGTTCCTGTGAACTTGTGAACCTGAGGAATGCAGTCTGCGGCACCTTCAAATCAATAAGCAAATAAGTGAAGACAGTTCTGCTGATGGGCTTGTTTTTGTGATTAGGTGATTAAAGTTTTTATTTATATAGATTTTGCAAAACAAAGAAAAAAGACACACAGGAATAAAAGTGAATAAGGACAAAAAGAAAGTTAGTAATTCATTGACTCATTTTCAGGGCTCGGTGTCAGGGAAGAAGAGCTTGTCCTCAAACTCTGCGAATTCAGACGGGAGTAGGTCAGTTAACAGAGAGGAACTTCCCTCATCTAAGTTGGTGTCCTCCTTGTCTTCTTCCTGCGTGCATTCTCTTGAAGTGCTGATTCATCTTGATCATTGTTAACCTCTCCACATTTTTGGGCGAGAGGCGGGTCCTTTTGGAAGTTACAATGCCACCAGCAGCACTGAAAGCACATTCAGAAGACACACTTGCGAGTGGGCAAGACAAGTAATTTATAGCCAGGTTGGTGATCTCTGGCCACACATCTCTTTTACCATGCCAATACGCCAATGGGTCATGATGAACATAGACCTCTGTTGAGTCATTCAGATAGGCCTGCACCATCGACTCAAGGTTCTCCAGTGTTGCTCCACTTTTGCTTACTTTTTTCTGGGACCTTTTGAGAAGCAAACCCAAGCTGAGTTAGCCAATCATCTTCTTCACACAATATTACTGTTGCTGGTGCAGATGATAAGGTTGCTGGTGTCGTTAACGGCTGAGAGGGAAAATCACTCACTTCTGCCACGGCCACAGATGCAGAAGTGGATTTTTTTGACTCTGGATGCCCTGCTGATGCTGATGTACTGCCTTTTCCTTCATTTTCCTGCCGTTCTCTTTCAAACCGAGTGGCTGACACAGCTAGCCAATGTTTGTACTTTGTAACATCTACGTCA
Organism: Lissotriton vulgaris; assembly: GCF_964263255.1. NCBI lineage: Eukaryota > Metazoa > Chordata > Amphibia > Caudata > Salamandridae > Lissotriton > Lissotriton vulgaris. The sequence continues at coordinate 132,956 of NW_028250964.1, forward strand.
TCAAAAGGAAAGAATACTCTGCCTGCCACTGCCTTTTTGTACCATGGATCCAGAACAGTAGCAGAAATGTAATACTGTTCTGTGTATATCTTTTCAAGACGTTTATCGCAAAGTAGGCACTGTAATAACTTCTCCGCCAACTCAAATGCTTGTTGCTTTCCATCTTTTTGAAACGTAGAAGACACCGCCTTCAGTTGGTGCTCTAGCATGCGCAACAATGGGATAGCTTTTCCCAAATTACAGTCCTCCCTGCTGACTGCACGTGTGAAGACCTCAAAAGGACGAAGCATGTCTGTCAGGCTTTTAACTAGCTGCCATTGCTCCACCTGTATCCTCAGGTCAATCATAGGTGTACCCAGTATAAAGAAATACTGATCGACTACCGCATACTGCTCATACAGACGCGCAAGCATGTTGAAGGTTGAGTTCCAACGTGTTACCACCTCCTGGATGAGTGCTTTCACTGGCACTTTACATTCATATTGCAGGCACCTCAGCTGCTTCCGGGCCTTAAAAGAATGGTTGAAATGAGTGCACATTCTTCAGCAGGTGGTCAGTAACTCGTAGACTGGACTTTCTTCACTCAAGAATTTTTTAACAACCAGGTTTATACAGTGCGCCAAACACGGCACTCTGAAATAGTTACCCTTATCCATGGCCTTAACTACATTGGCGCCATTATCCGAGGAAACATAACCAATCATGCGTTTTCTTGGGGACAGCCATTGAAAAGACCTTTGTGTTAAACTCATGCAAAATGTTTTCTCCTGTATGATTTTTCTCCATGGCAAACATGGCTAGTGTTGCATGTTTCCGAGCAGCTTTATAAACTTTGTCCGAGCCAACACCTGCGTTTAGCTTTGCTGCAACCCCTGAAAAAGAGACCCAGTGTGCAGTGATGCACATGTAATCAACGGCTTGGCAACTGGTCCACATGTCTGTTGTCAGATGTATAGTGTGAACAGCACTCTTCTGCAAAGCTGCCCCAATCACCTCCAGCACATCTTCATGTAGTGCTGGAACCGCAACTGTGGCAAAATAGAAACTGGCTAGGAACCTTTCATTTAGGGCAGATCGTTGCCACCATTTCAAGAAAACCCACCTCTTCCACAAAAGAAAAAGGGAGAAGGTCCAGCGCTAGCATTTTAGCCAGCTCAGTGTTATACAGACGCGCTGTTGGGTGGTTGCATTCAAATGGCCCATCTGAAAACAACATGCTTCTAACGGTGGGATGGACCATTTTACGGGATGAAGATGACTTCTTCGACCCAGTTACACTCAGTGATGATGAACTTTTTCGCATTGGTGTCTCACTCTCTCCCACACTCTTAGTGTGGCTCATATATCTTGCAGGGTGTGTGCTGCTGACAGGGGTACTGGGTGTAACGGAAGAAATGTTTGACGCTTCTTCCACCTCGTCATCATCAGATGAAACATCAACGGATACAATTTGTTGACTTGCAATTCGGGCTGCCTTGAGCTCCCTTAGGTGCGCATGTCATTTGACAGTGTGCTGTCTCTCAAGATGACCTCTCTGGCCTCCGGTACCATAGTTGGTACCAAGCTTACCACGACTAACTCGAACCTTACAAATGGTACAAATGGCTATGTTTTCCCTTGTTGGGATAACACTAAAGAAATCCCAAACTGCGGACTTCAAATGTCTGTGGGGGCAGAGGAGGCGATACTGGGAATGCTAATGCCAGATGAAGTGGAGGATGTGTTTTGCTGAAATTTACTACGTTGTGCACTTACAGCACCACTAATTGAGGAAATGGAGGTCGAGGTCGATGGAGTCCCTTCTGGCGAGAAAATATGGAAGCTGTATGTGGTGGTGTGCTAGTTAACTGCATTGGTGGTGGTCCCATTGACACGTCGCCAACATCACGCTCAGCAGCATTTCTGGAAAGGGTAAAAATGTCTGTTTGCTGCATGCCCGCTGAGGCTGGAGTGACGTCTATGATGACTGCGTCGTCGTCATGATAGTCATCACCAGCAGGAGTATATGCTCTTCTTGTTCAGCATCATCATCACACTCCATAACTATGAGACTTTCAGTGACCTTCCTTTTACGCTTAGCTACCTTTGTCAGATCATGGTGTGCCTCACTCTCAGACGGCGCTGGTGGTTTCCAATTTTCATCCATATCATCAGAAGGAAGGGGGCTTGAAGAAGATGTAGACACCATCCTTGATCTTTTCCTTGCTGGGGATCTGGAAGACAATGAATCATCAGGAGGAGTGGCTTCCTCAAATGATACCTCGGCTTGAATGTCGATTTCCTGATGTGCCCCTTCTTTGGGAGGAAAAACTATTACGGGCACTTTTGCCGCTCCATGCACCTCTGCTTGCGCCTCTCCATGCGCCGCCTCTCCTTCCACATGTACTTGGGCTAGTACTTGCTCATGTGGTTGTTGTTGTGGCTGTGGTTGTTGAACACTCGTCAGATGAGTTACAACAACATGTGTTGATTGGGCGATGCTGCTACTTTCTTGCGATGAGCCAACATCACTGGTCGATGGTGATTGAACAACTATACTGGCTGCCTCTGCAGCACTCAAGGGCTTGGACCTAAGTTGGCGTGGTGGTGGTGGCACTGACCCCAATGGAGCGGAGGTGCTGCTCCCAGCTTGGTCCCCAGCAGACCCCGCTGCTGCTGCAGGCGTACATTTTTTTCCCATAAAATGTGGCGGTCGACACACCAGTCTCCTTGGTAAGTGGCGCCACTTGCTTCTTCTGCTCCTTACTGGCAACTTTCTTGCTAGAGGAGCAACGGGCAATTTTTTTTGGGGCCATCTTCTTCAGATGTCAGAACAGCAGGCCGCAGTGGCACAAGTTGCAGAGCTGTCTGTGGCCACACGTGACGTTGTGCTGCACACACCGCGGATTGTTCCTGGTACGGATGAGGAACGATGAGGCTGATGATTCGTCTTTCTGCACCTAAAACAAAACAAAGCCAGAGGAACATCAGTTAAATAAATGTTGCATATGTAGCGCTTCAATTAATAGTTTGCAAGTAAGCATACCCACCCTCCAAAATGGAAAGACCAATACAATGCACCACTGACAGAGTACCCCTGGGCATAATGGATGAAAGCATGGCAGACTGGGTGCAGGCCTATGGCACAACAAAACACACTGCCTGGCTTCAAAATGGCCCCTAGACCCCCACCACATGGACAGGCCCTGCCTGGACCTGGCCTCAAAATGGCCCCAACCCACATGGACAGGCCCCAACACCACCCCCAAAAATCAAAAAACACATACAAAATCACCACAATCCAATGCCATCCATGCCCTCAATGATGTTTACATTCAAGACACCCCACAGAAAGACTAGGCCCATGCACCACTGAGTAGCCCTGGGCATAATGGATGAAAGCACGGCACATTGGATGCAGGCCTACGGCACAAAGCACACTGCCTGGCTTCAAAATGGCCCCATGACCCCCACCGCATGGCCCGGCCCTGCCTGTACCAGTCCTCAAAATGGCCCCCACCCACATGGCCATGCCCCATCAACATCCCCAAAAATCGAAAAACACATAAAAATCACCACAATCCAATGCCATCCATGCCCTCAATGATGTTTACATTCAAGGCACCCCACAGAAAGACTAGGCCCATGCACTACTGCTTACCCCTGGGCAAAAGGCCCCAACAACAGCCCAAAAATCGAAAAACACACAAAAATCACCCCAATCCATGCCCTCCATGCCCTCCATGATGTTTACATTCCAGAGACCCCATAGAAAGACTCAGTCCATGCACCACTGAGTATGCCTGGGCAAAAGGCCCCAACAACAGCCAAAAAATCGAAAAACACACAGTCACCCCAATCCAATGCCATCCATGCCCTCCATGATGTTAACATTCAAGTGACCCCACAGAAAGACTCAGTCCATGCACCACTGAGTACCCCTGTGCAAAAAGCCCGAACAACAGCCAAAAAATAAAAAAAAACACAAAAATCACCACAATCCAATGCCATCCAGGCCCTCCATGATGTTTACATTAAAGAGACCCCATAGAAAGACTCAGTCCATGCACCAATGAGAATCCCTGGGCAAAAAGCCCCAACAACAGCCAAAAAATCGAAAAACACACAAAAATCAACACAATCCAATGCCATCCATGCCCTCCATGATGATTACATTGAAGAGACCCCACAGAAAGACTCAGTCCATGCACCACTGAGTACCCCTGGGCAAAAGGCCCCAACAACAGCCAAAAAATCGAAAAACTCACAAAAATCACCACAATCCAATGCCATCCATGCCCTCAATCATGTTGAAATTCAAGATACCCCACAGACCCACAGAAAGACTCGGTCCATGCACCACTGAGTCCCCCTGGGCATAATGGATGAAAGCATGGCACACTGGGTGCAGGCCTATGGCACAACAAAGCACACTGCCTGGCTTCAAAATGGCCCCTAGACCCCACCCACATGGCCAGACCCTGCCAGGACCAGGCCTCATAATGGCCCCCACCTACATGGACAGGCCCCAACAACAGCCAAAAAATCAAAAAACACACAAAAATCACCACAATCCAATGCCATCCATGCCCTCCATGATGTTTACATTGAAGAGACCACACAGAAAGACTCAGTACATGCACCTCTGAGTAACCCTGGGCAAAAGGCCCCAACAACAGCCAAAGAATCGAAAAACACACAAAAATCACCTCAATCCAATGCCATCCATGCCCTAAATGATGTTAAAATACAACAAAAAAGTTGTATCATGCACCCATAACTAACCCTGGTCCTACTGGATACTGTGGCTACCCACAATATATTGTATTTAATGTTCTGAAAAAGTTTCAAAATTGTAGTTGCAGCAACTGTAATGCCCCAAACAAACAACATCAACTTACTTGTGAAATTTATAATCCAAAAGTGATCCAAAGAAAGTCAAAAAGGCCTCAAATCCAAATATCCAGCAGCATCCATAAAAAGTAATCCTTCCAGGTCAAGATCCAAATCAAAGTGACCAGGACATGAACAAAGCACTGGGAGGAGCCTGCTGGACAGGAACAGGAAGTTGGAGACTCTGGGGCACTTCCTTCCTCCCAACCCCCCCAAAATGGACTCCTTTCCAAAAAAAGTGCAGGCAAATGTCAACCTGAGGAGTTATTCTGATAAAAATCACCATTTTCTGAAGGTTTATGCTGGCTGCTGGTGGATTTCTTGTGCAGAATTGCAAATTTTGCAATTTCGCGAGTGCGAAATTGTTGCTGCCCGCCAGATCTAAGAGCTCGCAATTGTTTACTATCGCAATACGTGATCACGAGCCTTTATGACGTACTCGCAATGACAAACTCTCGCTGTGTAAGGTGGCGAGCCGCGATTACGTAATCGCGGTCGACAAACTCCCGCAGGATCAGGCAGCAAGATCCAAAATGGCGCAAACATGGCTAAAAACAATTTTTCAAACGCTGAATGTTGGTAAGTGAACGCCGCGTGCTGCAATATTGTATTTGTCAGGCGGGACCAAGCAAAAAAATCCGCTACGCGCGAATTTGCGAATTGTCAGCAAATTCACGAGAATTCGCGGATTGCGAATTTGCCGAAGATCTGCAAATTCCGCGAGCGGAATGGATTTTACGCTCATACTTAGTAATGCTTTTGTTGCACTCTCAGAGAACATTTCAATAAAACAAATTTTGAAAAAAAACAAGAAAAACAAAAGTTTGTGATGAAATAGAGTTTCATTACTTTGGTCCTGAACACGAGTGTAGAGAATGCGAGAATTTCATAAGTGTAGGTGTGGAAGAAGAGGTGGAAGATAGTAGTACAGATAAGTTTGAAGACAAATCTAAGAAGTTTAAGGTAATTTGTTGTGAAAGAACAAACTATGTCTGTATTTGTTGTTGATGTACTCACTATAGAAAACAAACAAGAAATGTTGATCTGTATTTAAAAACTGAAAAAGAAAACAATAATAAGTGGAAAGTATTTGGTGCTTATTTGTTGGTGGAAGATTGCTTTGAGTTGGGTAGTGATCAACATATTTGTATATATTGTTATACCAAATTAGAGGTGAACAAAATGCCAGCTAGTGCTGTACATAATTACCTAGAGATGATAGCTATTCCTCCAGAACTGGTAGATTTAAACACGTATGAGTCCATTCTGATTTCATCTTTGCACCAGTTTCAAGCTATTGTTCGCATGGAACCTAAAACTGGTATGCTGCCTTTATCAGATATACAAAGAGGCTTAAAAGGAAGAATTGTGTTTACCTTTATATTAAAAAAAAATCTTGAACCTATTGGTGTAGAGAACAAGGAAACTTAACCTGTAGTTATTCTAGTTATTAGTGTTCCTACAAAGAGTCGGAAAATATGTCAAGAATTAGTTGATATTAGCAAAGTGCAAAAAGCTACCTTATACCCCACAAAAAAACATGATTACTACAAAAATTTGTATTTGGAAGAAGAGGAAAATCGATTTAGTTGATGATAGCAAAATTTCAAGTGGCCAAATTGAAAAAGTGGATATCTCAAAAAGTGAAGAAATATATGAACATTATAGTGTTTATCCTTTACATTCAAAGGAAGTTATTGGAAATACTATTAAATTATTCCAAATGAAGAAAGCAAAGGGAAGTCCCATGGGTGTTTAGGAAAGACGTTTGGAAGTTTGTTGTTTTCCACAGCTCTTCCTCAATGGAAAAGGTGGATGATATGCCGAACTACCAGTACAGATTCCAGCACCAGAATATCGTACAACAAGATTGTACTCAAAAGATCTAAGATTCCAACAATGTATTCCATATATATTTAATCTTTTGTTTGAAAGTGACTTGTCTGGACTTTCATATTCAGTGAACCACTTATTAAAATGTTTCTGCAAAGGAATTCATAGAAAAAGAAGAGGAGAGAGATGATCATTTAGAATCTCAATTGATTAATTTGATGGCGTGTCAATGTGGTACTAATGAGTATTGGTATCGTTGTCATGGAAAGCTTAAATGTATGTTAAGGAACTTAGGAACCCCCACATGGTTTGTCATGCTAAGCTGTGCTGAATACGCATGGGATGATTTAGCTGAATTTCTTCGAGAAGCAAATTCAAATATTAAAAACATTGAAATCAAAACACCTGGAGAGCTTTATTCCTTGGATCAAGTAAATATGTGCAGATATTTTAATCATAGGTTTCAAGCTATGATGTCTTTTATCTTCAATCAAAACCCACCACTTGGAGAAGTTATTGATTTCTTTAGGAGAAAGGAGTACCAAGCTAGAGGTGCTCCTCATATACATATGTTTCATGGATCAAAGATGCACCTAAGTTTGGAACTGATTCAGATGACACTGTTTTATATTTTATTGAAGAATATGTCACTTGTGCTATACCAAAAACAAGAGAAGAAAATACGTTATGACAACAAGTTTTACAGTTTCAAACTCATTGATGTCGCAAATACTGACGACGGAAATACAAGTCAAAGGAAAAGTGTTATGCTAAATGTTATTTTGGATTTCCACGTCCATTAATAAACCCGAGGAAGAGTCAACATGTCAGAAGTGAGGCATACTATCACTAGAAAATCTCCAAAAAATACATACAATTCAAAAAGAAGTGAACAATCAATTTATATTAATGATTATAATCCTGTGATTTTGTCGATGAGGAATGCAAATATTGATTTCCAGTATGTTGCAGATAATTCCATTGCTGTTGTTCGGTATGTCACACCATACATAACAAAATCAGAAAAGACAGAGTTGAAAGAAATGTGGGAAGAAAGTAGTAAGTAGTAGAAAGTAGTAAGAAATTGTACAGCTTTAGTTTGAAGATGCTGTCCTATTGAGAGATTGGATCGTATGAATGTTCGGATCGGTTGACCTCTGCAAGTTTATATGCAAAGTCAAGAGGAAACATTTGGGCTAGTCTAGGTCTTGCTGCAACATAAAATTGAGTACTTAAATCTATAGAAGGAATCGAATATTTAGCATTAAGTGTACCGTAAAGCACAGATATTGTTAAAACAAACATGTTGGATACTTATTATCCCAAAAGAAGTCCCTATCTTGAAAAAATATGTATCTTTGAAGTCCTGCAATACTACAGCTTTAAAAGAACTATTACAGAGAACATAAATGAAGAGAAACACGCAGTGATTGGTTCTGATGGATGTTTGGAGAGACTTAGTAAAGGAAATCTCATTAATCACAGGAAACTGAGTTGCAATACTCCAGATAAAATGGAATTTTACTATTTAGCACTTCTGCAACTCTTCAAGCTTTGGCCTACTAAAATGAAAAAACTTGGAAATTTTCACTCATATGAAGATTCTTTAATGCATGTAAAGATAGCTTTGAATACACAGTTTTTCTAAATTCTCTACAAATGTTGAATGAAGAGATTCAACAAGAAGCTACTATTGCCGCTGAGATTGCTAGAGACAGTTCTCAATACAGTCAAAGGTCTGCTCTACTGAGTCAAGATCCACTAGGAGAACTAATTCTTGAAAATGAAGCAGCAATTGCTGTAAGTGAACTTAGAAATGGCAATGCATTAAGCTTAACAGGATATTATGAAGTTGGAAAACTTGGAAAAGAGACTAAGGCTCCCATTAGGATGGCGGGTGGACTTTGCCTGCCCGCCATCATCACGGTACTAGGGACCGCCTGCCATAAGGGTGGGGGTCCCATGCATGGGATTAGGATGCGCCCACCACAGTGGTGGGCGCATCCTCAGCACCGCCCGCCGCAATGGTAAAGATAGATGTTGTGCATTTCAAAGCACAACGTGACAGGCACAGTGGAGTGCCTGCCATGTTGTTCTCTGAAATGCTGGGGGTACCATAGGTACCCCAATATGCACCCCCCTACCCCCCGGAGTCCCTGGGGGCCAGCAACGGGCCCCTGACGGGAGTCTCCGCATGCCTTTCTGTGGCGGTATTGCTGCCAAGGAAAGGCATTGACAAATGCCCACACTAATATGGCTGGCGGTGTCTGATAGACACCGCAACCATATTAAACCTTTTCCGCCCCGGTGGCAAGGCGACCGGGGTGGAAAAGCAGCGGACGGTCTTTCCTTCCGCCGTGGACCCCCAGACATCTTAATATGGCGGGGGTCATTGCAGCAAGGATGGCAGGCGGATCGCCCCGCCAGGCCGGCGGTGGCTACCGCCAGCCTGGTGGGGGCGATCCGCCCACCATCCTAATGGGCCCCTAGATATTGAACAGAAAGATATATATCAGCAAGTTACAGAACAGATCAACCAAGGTTTACATCATGAAAATAAAGAATGCAACTGTACATCATTTCAACTAATCCAAACGTATAACAGTGGTCAAGCTGGTACAGGAAAAAGTTTCTTAATTATATACAGAAAAGCACTGAATCACATTTATCTTGTGCTGTAACCACTCCAACTGGGTTAGCAGTACACAACTTTAAAGGGATTACATTACATTGTTTACTAATGCTACCTGTTGAACATGAACATAAATTGGAATATCACAAGCTTTCTGGAGAAGGTTGTTTGGAAGTTGCAGGACTACTAAAGAAAATGAAACTTCTGATAATTGATGAGGTGAGCATGGTCTCAAACATAATGCTTGCCTTTGTACATTTACGAAAATAGCACATTTTTAAAACAGATTATGATGTGGTATTTGGAGGAAAACATGTGATTCTTTTCGGTGATCTACTGCAAGTTACTCCTGAAAAAAGGCAACCAGTTTTTAAAACACTTCTGCATGAAGACACCAGGAAATCTTTGGGAAGTATTGGAAATGTCAACATTTGGTCATATTTTGAATACAAAGAACTTATTAAAAAAATGCGACAGACAAGTGACGAAAATCATGGAAGCATACTTCAAGATATAAGAATTGGTGTTATGACAGAACATGCAAAAGAAGCTTTGCAATGTCGGCTACTTACAAACTTGTTTCCAAATGAAAATGTTGCTCCGGAAATAATATACAAAAAAAATTGGAGAAAATAAATCTATAATCTGCTTAATGCGAACACTGCAAGAGTGCTCTACATTCAATGAAGAACTACTAAAGCTGGAAAAACACCAAATAATAAAAATGGAAGCCATGGATAAAATAGAACACAAAGGAATTACTGTTATTTTGACAGAAAAACTAAAAACAAAAATGGATTCTTTGGAAAAATCGATATCTAAAACTGCTGGTTTAGAAAAGTTTTTATATGTCTGTGAAAACTGTTGCGTAATTTTACGGCCAACTTTTGATGTGGAAAAAGATTTAGTAAATGGAGCAATGGGAAAAGTTGTTGAACTTGTTAATTATCAAAATAGAGATGCAATTGAATTTTTTAAGCCTATATTTGATCAGATTGAAGAAGTAAAACAGATTGGACGTTGTGCTCTTGTATGTTATTAGAAAACAGTTTCCTCTTTCTTTGGCATATGCAGTGACTATTCATAAATCTCAAGGTTTAAGTGTGGACATTGCTTTGGTAAACATTGGAAGTACTGTGTTTAAAGAGGGGATGGCATATGGTGCATTGTCCAGAGTCAGAACTTTAGCTGTATTGTATTTGATTGATTTTGATGAGAGAAAGCTTAGTGCTGACGCAAATTTTGTAAGAGAGTATATATGTTTAAGAAGACTGTATGCTCCCAATTTAGGTGGATATCCTATATGTGAAAAGCATATAGTATGTCCAAAATAACATATGAGACACTCTGTAGTGAGGTGGGAAACAAGAAAAAAATCAACAGAATGTTGAGGTTGCAAACAAAAAGAAAAAGGACTCTGTTGAAGATGTTGTAGGATATCCGTTAGAAAATAGTTAAGGTATCAACTGCTATGCTAATGTAGTTGTGAACGTCATATTTTTTCTAGAAAACCTTCAACAACAAATTATGGAGAACCAAGAAGAAAGATATTTTCTTCTTTATTACATTGTATTTATGAAAAGTTGAAAACTGATAAAACTAAAATCCAAAGTGCTTCTGACATTCGGCATCTTCTAGATATATGTTCTCATAATTTATACAGAATGTACAGCAAGATGCACAAGAACTTCTAATGTTTATACTTGCAGTATTGGAAGATGTCAGTTAAATATCATTTTATTGATTCATTTAAAAACCATAAAAGGATGGCAAACCATCATAAAACAGTGCTTTCAATGAACATTTTAAAAACTTAAGAGAGAGAAAAAGGTCTTAATATCGGGACCACAATTGGAAGGCTAGCGGGTATAACATTACATTAAAAATAATAGTGATAAGTGCCAGCAGATTATTTAATAGCTGTTTGGCTTGAATCAATTTTGTCCAGTTCCTTTGCTGCTATTTTCCAGAATTTTATGGCGCAACAGGACAGGGGAATTGCAAGCCCGCCGAGACACCTGATGACTGCGTCTCTGCATGTCCTTATCTGTTCCTTCTTGAGAATCTCCCGAAGAATGGATTGTCGAGTTTTCAGTAGAAACAGGCAAGTACATAGTAGGTGTTGTAATGACTCCTCCCCTAGACCGCAGAGGCGGCATTTCTTAGATACACGAGAAACCTTACAGGCGTAAGGTGTGGCTCTTAAGCACGCCAAAGTTGAACTTAAAACAGATGTCAGCAAATCTTTACTCCATGTACTCGTGAGAGTTTATGTGATCATTCATTTATTCTAAATTTTTATTTGTCAAAACAGAAGAAGTAAATCATTCCAATGTAATTCTTGGATGCACTAATGTGCCGTAAAATCATAGCATATCAATTGAAGACATCTTCTATCAATACAGTGCATATTCACGGCGATGCATTTCGAGCCTGACTTGGCTCTTCTTCAGGAGTTTAAATGTCTAGGGAAACAAACAAACAGGAAAAGGCTATATGTACATTCAGGGTCCGAAGTTAACAGTACTATAATGAGTAAAAGGTGAAATAAAGAGTGCAAAAGAAGTAGTGGGTTAGAGAACACAATGGATGCGCAATGTTAAATGAGTGAAAAGTAAAAACCGGGGTGGTGAGAGTTGTATCAAAGATAGGTTACCGGCGCGACTTGGGACAGTGTAACTGAGACGACATGTTAGCTAAAATTTGAAATGCGAGGAGAAAAAATTGTGCTACCCATGTGACACGAAGTCATCGTGAAGGATAATTGCGGGGTGTGTTGAAAACAGTAACGAACCGTTCAAAGGAGGTGACAGAGTGAGTAGAAACACGGTCATAAGGACCAAAATCTTATATACAGGGTAAAACAAGTGCTACCCAAAAAAATAATGAAAACAATAGTTAGTGGACGAGATACGCAGACCGTTCTAACAATACATGTACATGGAGGAAAGATTTGCTGACACCTGTTTTAAGTTCAACTTTGGCATGCTTAAGACCCACACCTTGCGCCTGTAAGGTTTCTTGTGTTTCTAAGACTAGCACCACTTGGACGGGAGGTGAACCTCTCGAGCACCCTCACTCTGATTACATTGGATTACATTCTTTTTTGCTAACCTTCCTTAAACAAGTGAGTGCAGCAGACCCCCTTTCTTGTGGGCATTCCTTAGATGGCCATGTGCATTTCCATTTCGAGGTCAGGTCCTTTGAGGGGAATGATCCCATTCGTAGTATTATCAGGTGATGCTTTTTATGGCGGGAAAAGTGATCAAACAGATACTGTTGCAGCTTCAGCCTCTGGTAGCCCTGTATCACAGCCCAGGCATGATGTTTTTTTGTGAAAATCATTTTATCTGTTAGTAGAGAGATCCGCTTAATAGCATTTTTCACCACGCTTCTGAATCCGGGATACGTTGCTGGGGTGAACCAGGCCTCCTCTAGTTGTAATACCGACAAAGATTGCTTCAGGATTGTCGTAATTGAATTTTCTAGTCTTGCTTGGTTTTCTATCTCATCCCAACAGTGGTGGGCTAGGGTATAGTCTTCTGACTCCCTCATCCTCCAATAATACTTTACTAAGGCACCTTGTCTGGCCAACATCTGATTCTTGAGTCCGAATTCTAAACAAATCTGTTCCTGTGAGATGTGTAACGGTAGTAAGAACAGTCTTTTAAAAAATATAGATTGTGCTGTGCTGTGTTTAATATTTAAAAAACACAGTTGACAGAATGCAGAACAATGTCTTACATTCACCCCAGTTCCATGATCTGGGCCTAAATCCGTAATTTTTTTGCACTCCACACCACCCTAGGTCAGACAATGGCTATATGCAAATCAGCCTTGACCCTGTGCCTCATGGGAACAGTCCAGCCCAAACTACCAAGCCATGTCTTTTTTAGACCGGAATCAAGCATCCAAGGACCGGTTTCTGGCTATCAGCCTTCTTCTGCCTGGATAGCTTGACTCCTGTGATGTGGAGAGCCTGGTTTGTGTAGGAAAGTTAAAGGATCACTGCGTGGTAGAAATGTCCTACCACCTAGCATTCTCCTTTATCTCCTGATGAAAATTATACCTTAATTGTGTGAGTGCCTAAAAACATATAAAAACCCTGCCCTTATGGACATGCATTTCTTCCCCCTCAGTTTTTCATTTTATACATTTGTAGGCTGACTGCTTAGGGAACACACACATGTGAGGTATCATTTTTATCAGGAGACAGAAGGGTACATGGATGGTAGGAAATTTGTGATGGCATACAAGCCACAGTACCCTGGACTCTTCCTTGTGTTTACCATAGTCTCCCAAGTAAAATGATACCTCACTTATGTGGGTGTGCTAAGGGCCAAAAACTTAGAGATTGAGGGGATAGCATAGCATGCTCTAAGCACTATATTTTTGTTTATCTATGTTTTTATACCAACTCTGCATTGGACACCCACACAAGTGAGGTATAATAGGGGGGCACTGGGTGGTTGGATGTTTTTGCCGGCGTGGTGATCCTAGACAGGAATATAAGGAAAATAATTTTTTTTAGCTAAATTTGGGGTTTGAAGAGGATTCTGGGTAGGAAAACATTAAGTGATCCACTGAAGCAACACCTCTATGGACTCCCATGAGGGTCTAGTTTTCAGAAATGTCTGGGTTTGGAATGTTTCCCTAAATGGCCGCTGAGCCCGGTACCAAAATGCAGGTGCCCCACTTGCAAAACCAGGTCGTTTTGTGATAGATAATTTTGATATCTCCACAATATGTTTTGGATCCTTCCCTGTCCCAGGTATTTGGCCCACCCACACAATTGAGGTTGCAGTTTTATCAGGAGACTTGGGGTAAAGACAGGTAGTAGCAAATGTGTGTCTGCCTGGTGATCCTACCCCTTCCCCACACAGAGGAAAATGTGTTTATTTAGCTGATTTTAAGGTTTACAGGAGATACTCAGTAAGAAAACATTGGGGGATCCACACGAGTCATACCCCCCTGGAATTCCCTGGGTGTCTCGTTTTCAGAACTGTCTGGCTTTGGTAGGTTTCCTTAGATGCCCGCTGAGCCCAGGACCAAAAACACCGAAGACTCCCTCGCAAAACCAGGTCTTTATGTTATTGACAATTTTGAATTCTATAAAGTATGTTTTGGACCATTTTCTGTCACGGGTACTAAGGCCTACCCACAAAAGTGAGGTGCCAGTTTTATTGGGAGGGTGGAAGTTTGTGGCTCCCAGCAGATTCCAGAACTTTCCTTTTCAGAAATGTGAGGAAAATATGTTTCTCTTTATATAGTTTGAGGTTTGCAAGGGATTCTCAGGAACAGAACCCGGTGAGAACCACACTCGATTCCCTGGGTGTCTAGTTTACAAAAATGTAGATGTTTGCTAGGTTTCCCTAGGTGCTAGCTGAGCTAGGGCCCAAAATCCACAGCTAGCCGCATTGCAAAAAAAGGGGCAGTTTTCAATGGAAAAATGTGAAATTTACATGTTGCATTTTGAGCTGCTTGCTGTCGCAGGCACTATGCCTACCCACACAAGTAAGGTACCATTTTTGTCAAGAGACTGCAGTAATCGCTGGGCGGATGTAAGTTTATGATTAAGTAGAAGGAGAAAAGAGGAGAAGGACAAGATGCAGATACAGATGAAACTGATTTAGAAAAGTGATATCTGATAAGTGCGATGTCGGTTTTGTTAGTATTGATGCAGGCATTCTTCTAAAGGTAGGTCATTCAATTAGAGTATTTTAGAGGCCTCTTCACATTGACAAACAATAGCAAGCAAAATAAAGCTTTTAGTACTGCTGCCATCTCCATTTTGAGATTTGTAAAACATTTCACTGGTCTTTATTTCCTCAGTGTCCTTAATTTCGGGATTTTTAAAGAAAGTATGATATTTAGCTATATCGGTTTGCATTTACTCTGATAGTAAAATGTTTAAAACATATTTGGTTTTGTTAAGAAGGACATTGCTTGGCTGTCACAGGATAAGAACATGAAAGGTTAAGTTATCACTGCACAGCACAACAAAGCCTCAGCTAGTATTTATTTGGGACCACATTCTGTTTGCAGATCCTATAATTGATAGAATTTAAAAAAGCGGCCCATTTAATGCATGTGTTCCAGTCAAAGCTGCAGCAGAACTTCCCTGCAATCCTCCAAAAATGGCAAATCTAATTGATCCATGATCTCCTCACAAAGTCCCTCACTGTGATATAGGACGGACTGTGTGTTGCCGTCAGACTGAAATCTGTTGCTAAACTCCTACTGCTGCATTAAGATGCACAGCAGTCAGAGCCAGGGTGGAGGGACCGACCGTCGGTCGTAATGTAATACTCTCCAACAAAGGTGGGCCTGCTCAGGCATCACCACAGGGATTATGATGTCCCTTTCAGACAGTTT